>NW_021822953.1:0-51231 GCF_901001165.1 Salmo trutta
CACCATGAACCTGTCAGCAACATTTCCACGTGGAAATATACTTTATTTCTCTCGCCATTCGTGGCTTGTCTTTTGGCATGGACATGATAGGCTTGCCTAAGGTATACGAGTATTTAGTGTTTACTGCAATTCACACTTGCAGGGCACCACAGACGTGACGGAGTTGACTGGGAGAGTGGAAAAAATATGCGGCTATCGATTTCCTTCAGTAAAACCATAATACAGAATTCAATACTGTGGCTGCAAGTCCACGAACTCTCCAAATGTCACATCGTTTGTCCACCATGCAGCCAAATATGCAGCAGTCCACCAGCAGTAGTAGCCTACAGCAGTCATCCTGCAGTGATTTCTGTAATAGATTTAACACAATTATTTGTTCACATTTAAAGTAATGGTCCAGTGAAAATCTCACTTTTAAAAGTAAATATTATTCTACCCAAATAATGTTGTTGACTCATCCTATACTCATAGTTGTGGCCACAGAATAAAATGGGGGGAAAAAACACTTAAAAAACCCACCTCAAACTTATATGTCAGACTGTTTAAAATGTGAATCTTTTTTATGACTGGTATATGCTCACACCATTCTGTTGTTATGCCCACACCATTTCAACACAGAAAAACTGCTTTTCAACATACTTAATTACAATTTTTGGAAGGAAAACTATTTCACTCATATTGTAATAAATTATAGGTCATATTTCATAGAAATCTGGAAACACTGGTCAGTTACTTTAATGTTTTGTAGTTGGAATCACAGGTGCCTGTGTAACAGTGCAGGTTCCGTCCCTCTCTTCGCCCCAACCCGGGCTCGAACCAGTGACCCTTGCACACATCAACAACTGACACCCACAAAGGATCGTTACCCATCGCGCCACAAAAGCCACGGCCCTTGCAACGCAAGGGGAAACCCTACTTCAAGTCTCAGAGCGAGTGACGTCACTGATTGAAACGCTATTAGCGCGCACCACCGCTAACTAACTAGCCATTTCACATCGGTTACACCTGCTCTACAGTCTATACCTGAATGTCACGTCCTGACCATGGAAAGCTCTTATTTTCTATGTTAGAGTAGGTCAGGGCGTGACTGGGGGTTTAGCTAGTCTAGATTATTATTTCTATGTGGGGTTCTAGGTTTGTTTTTCTATGTTGGTGATTGTGTATGATTACCAATTAGAGGTAGCTGGTAATCGTTGTCTCTAATTGGGGATCATATTTAAGTAGCTTGTTGGTCACTTGTGGGATATTGTTTTTGTGTAGTTGCTTTGTAGGCATGGTTCGGTTAGTCTTAATTTGTTTAGTATTTTTCTAAAGTTTCACTTTCTAATAAATTATGTGGAATGCTATTCACACTGCGCTTTGGTCCGATCCTTTCAACGAACGTGCCACTGAAGCACTTCCTTATCTCTGTTACAGTATTTAACTCTAATGCTGCTGGGTCCTCATGTTCCATAATTAACATCAATACGGTAGAAATACACAAATTCAGTTTAGGCTACTAACTAAAATCCCACTTAAGGAAATATTTTCCCAAATTAGCCTACCATTTCTAGATAGAAATCAACCATTTATAGAGCGAGATAGATAGATGATGCTCTCATTACATTGCTTATTATATCAGCACAGAGTAGATTACTTGGCTATATATCTTGTAAACATGTAACCTATGTCCATGTATACCAGTACTATAACCCCCTACCCCTACTATTATCATGCTTCATACCAGTAAATTCTGGTTGTGATGTCTTGTGCGAACACCCCATGAAGCTCTTACAGCAGCAAACTAGCAGTATTTTCCCTGGTCTGCTGATGACTGTTCAGCCACATTTTACTGAATGAATTATTTGTAGCTCATTTCTTATGTTCTTCCTCTTAAGAGTTGAACCCTAATTGGTGTCAGTGACCCTGATCAGCAGCTTGGTTTATTAATTCTCTGAAACAGATTAAGTCGGCTGCTTTTGTGGGAGAAGAATCAATGATGATTTTAACACACGTCTTCAGGCCATCGGGATGCAAACTAGCTATTTATCCTCACCGGATTACCACAGAGTACAATTGAAATCACAGGTCAGACACATTGAAAGGCTAATTGGATAAAAGCTTCAGAATAGGATCCGAGGAAAACATTAAACTAACATTTTCAGAGTGGTGGTAAGGAATTTGTTAGCATCAAATAGGTTTTCTGTTGTATGGAAGGAGAGGGCAGTACAAGGATAAGATTTGTAAGAATTAAAGACTGATCAAGTTGGGTTTTCTGGCACATTGCTTTGCTTTTATCCTTTCAGAGCGGAAGACAGATTGGAGGTCATTGTCCCACCTCAATACATGCCTCAAAACAGGGAAGGAATGAAGGAAAGAAGGAGAAGAAGACGGTTTGGAGAACATTGTCCACCTCAACACACGTCTCAAAAAAGTGTCACACCCTCAGGACCCCTCCTGCATGCCCTCCTGGATCTGACTGGACCTGACCAGTCCTGCATGCCCTCCTGGATCTGACTGGACCTGACCAGTCCCGCATGCCCTCCTGGATCTGACTGGACCTGACCAGTCCCGCATGCCCTCCTGGATCTGACTGGACCTGACCAGTCCCGCATGCCCTCCTGGATCTGACTCTACCTGACCAGTCCCGCATGCCCTCCTGGATCTGACTGGACCTGACCACTCCTGCATGCCCTCCTGGATCTGACTGGACCTGATCAGTTCTGACACTCCTGCATGCCCTCCTGGATCTGACTGGACCTGACCACTCCTGCATGCCCTCGTGGTCCCGACCACTCCTGACCACTCCTGCATGCCCTCCTGGATCTGACTGGACCTGACCACTCCTGCATGCCCTCATGGATCTGACTGGACCTGACCACTCCTGCATGCCCTCCTGGATCTGACTGGACCTGACCACTCCTGCATGCCCTCATGGACCTGACTGGACCTGACCACTCCTGCATGCCCTCGTGGTTCTGAACACTCCTGACCACTCCTGCATGCCCTCATGGACCTGACTGGACCTGACCACTCCTGCATACCCTCCTGGATCTGACTGGACCTGACCACTCCTGCATGCCCTCATGGACCTGACTGGACCTGACCACTCCTGCATGCCCTCGTGGTTCCTAACACTCCTGACCACTCCTGCATGCCCTCATGGACCTGACTGGACCTGACCACTCCTGCATACCCTCCTGGATCTGACTGGACCTGACCACTCCTGCATGCCCTCATGGACCTGACTGGACCTGACCACTCCTGCATGCCCTCGTGGTTCTGAACACTCCTGACCACTCCTGCATGCCCTCATGGACCTGACTGGACCTGACCACTCCTGCATACCCTCCTGGATCTGACTGGACCTGACCACTCCTGCATGCCCTCATGGACCTGACTGGACCTGACCACTCCTGCATGCCCTCGTGGTTCTGAACACTCCTGACCACTCCTGCATGCCCTCATGGACCTGACTGGACCTGACCACTCCAGCATGCCCTCATGGACCTGACTGAATCTGACCACTCCTGCATGCCCTCATGGACCTGACTGAACCTGACCACTCCTGCATGCCCTCGTGGTTCTGAACACTCCTGACCACTCCTGCATGCCCTCCTGGATCTGACTGGACCTGACCACTCCTGCATGCCCTCGTGGTTCTGAACACTCCTGACCACTCCTGCATGCCCTCATGGACCTGACTGGACCTGACCACTCCTGCATGCCCTTGTGGTCCTGAACACTCCTGACCACTCCTGCATGCCCTCATGGATCTGACTGGACCTGACCACTCCTGCATGCCCTTGTGGACCTGACTGGACCTGACCACTCCTGCATGCCCTCGTGGTCCTGAACACTCCTGACCACTCCTGCATGCCCTCATGGACCTGACTGGACCTGACCACTCCTGCATGCCCTCCTGGATCTGACTGGACCTGACCACTCCTGCATGCTCTCATGGACCTGACTGGACCTGACCACTCCTGCATGCCCTCGTGGTTCTGAACACTCCTGACCACTCCTGCATGCCCTCATGGACCTGACTGGACCTGACCACTCCTGCATGCCCTCCTGGATCTGACTGGACCTGACCACTCCTGCATGCCCTCCTGGATCTGACTGGACCTGACCAGTCCCGCATGCCCTCCTGGATCTGACTCTACCTGACCAGTCCCGCATGCCCTCCTGGATCTGACTGGACCTGACCACTCCTGCATGCCCTCCTGGATCTGACTGGACCTGATCAGTTCTGACACTCCTGCATGCCCTCCTGGATCTGACTGGACCTGACCACTCCTGCATGCCCTCGTGGTCCCGACCACTCCTGACCACTCCTGCATACCCTCCTGGATCTGACTGGACCTGACCACTCCTGCATGCCCTCCTGGATCTGACTGGACCTGATCAGTTCTGACACTCCTGCATGCCCTCCTGGATCTGACTGGACCTGACCACTCCTGCATGCCCTCGTGGTCCAGACCACTCCTGACCACTCCTGCATGCCCTCCTGGATCTGACTGGACCTGACCACTCCTGCATGCTCTCATGGACCTGACTGGACCTGACCACTCCTGCATGCCCTCGTGGTTCTGAACACTCCTGACCACTCCTGCATGCCCTCATGGACCTGACTGGACCTGACCACTCCTGCATGCCCTCCTGGATCTGACTGGACCTGACCACTCCTGCATGCCCTCCTGGATCTGACTGGACCTGACCACTCCTGCATGCCCTCATGGACCTGACTGGACCTGACCACTCCTGCATGCCCTCGTGGTCCTGAACACTCCTGACCACTCCTGCATGCCCTCATGGACCTGACTGGACCTGACCACTCCTGCATGCCCTCGTGGTCCTGAACACTCCTGACCACTCCTGCATGCCCTCATGGACCTGACTGGACCTGACCACTCCTACATGCCCTTGTGGTCCTGAGGTAAATGGAGGACTGTATTTGTATTCGTATTTATTAAGGATCCTCAGTAGTTCCTGCCAAGGCAGCAGCTCCTCTTCCTGGGGTCCAGCAACATTAAAGTAGTTATATGACATTACATTTCATAACACTTTTCACAACACATTAAGTGTGTTCCCTCAGGCCACTACTCTACTATCACATATCAACAATACAAAATCCATGTGTACATGTGTGTAGAGTATGTGTCTTATCATGTGTATGTGTGTCTGTGCCTGTGTGTGTCTCTTCACAGTCCTCGCTGTTCCATAAGGTGTATTTTTATATATTTTTTAAATCGGATTCTACTGCTTGCATCAGTTACCTGATGTGGAATAGAGTGATGGCTCTATGTAGTACTGTACGCCTCCCATAGTCTATTCTGGACTTGGGGATTGTGAAGAGACCTCTGGTGGCATGTCTTGTGGGGTATGCATGGGTGTCCGAGCTGTGTGCTAGAAGTTTAAACAGACACCTTGGTGAATTCAACTTGTTAACACCTCTTACAAAAACAAGTAGTGATGAAGTCAATCTCTCCTCCACTTTGAGCCATGAGAGATTTAGAGGCACATTATTAATGTTAGCTCTCCGTGTACATTTAAGGTCCAGCCGTGCTGCCTTGTACTGAGCCAATTGTCATTTTCCCGAGGTCCCTCTTTGTGGCACCAGATCACATGACTGGACAGTAGTCCAGGTGTGACAACACTTGGGCCTCTACGACCTGCCTTGTTGATAGTGTTGTTAATAAGGCAGAGCAGCACTTTATTATGGACAGACTTCTCCCCATCTTAGCTATTGTTGTATCAACATGTTTTGACCATGACAGTTTACAATCCAGGGTTACTCCAATCAGTTTAGTCACCTCAACTTGCTCAATTTCTACATGATTTATTACAAGATTTAGTTAAGGTTTATGGTTTAGTGAATGATTTGTCCCAAATACAATGCTTTTAGTTTTTAAAATATTTAGGACAAACTTATTCCTTGCTACCCATTCTGAAACTAACTACAGCTCTTTGTTAAGTGTTGCAGTGATTTCACTCGCTGTAGTAGCTGACGTGTACAGTGTTGAGGCATCCGCATACATAGACACACTGGTTTTACTTAAGGCCAGTGGCATGTCATTAGTAAAGATTGAAAAAAGTAATGGGCCTAGACAGCTGCCCTGGGGAATTCCTGATTCTACCTGGATTATGTTGGAGAGGCATCCATTAAAGAACACCCTCTGTGTTCTGGTAGACAGGTAACTCTTTATCCACAATATAGCAGGGGGTGTAAAGCCACAACACATATGTTTTTCCATCAGCAGATGATGATAGATAGTGTCAAAAGCCACACTGAAGTCTAGCAAAACAGCTCCCACAATATTTTTATCATACATTTCTCTCAGCCAATCATCAGTCATTTGAGGAAGTGCTGTGCTTGTTGAATCTCCTTCCCCATGATGAAAGTCTGTTGTCAATTTGATTACAGTAAAATAGCATTGTATCTGGTCAAACACCATTTCCAAAAGTTTACTAAGGGTTGGTAACAGGCTGATTGGTTGGCTATTTGAGCCAGTAAAGGGGGCTTTACTATTCTTGGGTAGTCAAATTACTTTTGCTTCCCTCCAGGACTGAGGGCACACACTTTCTAGTAGGCTTAGATTGAAGATATGGCAAATAGGAGTGGCAATATCGTTCACTATTATCCTCAGTACTTTTCCATCCAAGTTGTCAGACCCCGGTGCCTTGTCATTGTTGATAGACAACAATACTTCTCCCACTTCTTCGGCACTCACTTTACAGAATTCAAAATTACAATGCTTGTCTTTCATAACATGTCATGCATAAGTTTGCTAATCTTGCCAAAGAAAAAACATTAAAGTAAATGGCAATATCAGTGGGTTTTGTGTTGAATGATGGAGCCGAGTTGCCCAAAATTTCATTTAAGGTGCTCCAAAGCTTTTTACTATCATTCTTTATATCATGCATCTTTGTTCCATAGTATAGTTTCTTCTTTTTTTTTCTTTTTTTTGACATTTGCCAATCGGTTGTGCAGCCAGACTTATTTGCCATTCCTTTTGGCTCATCCCTCTCAACCATACAATTGTTCAATTCCTCATCAATCCACGGGGATTCAACAGTTTTTACAGTCATTTTCTTAATGGGTGCATGCTTATTAGTAACTGGAATAAGCAATATCATAAATGTGTCAAGTGCAGCATCTAGCTGCTCCTCATTACACACCACAGACCACAAATATTCTTTACATCAACAACATAGGAATCACTACAAAACCTATTGTGTGACCTCTTATACACTATATTAGGCCCAGCCGTTGGAACATTGGTTTTCCTAAATATGGCTCCTATATTCTGTTATATTGTGATCAATATTTTACTGTTTAACTTTAATTTTCAGAGTTTCAGATTGTGGGTTACTGTGTGTATATAAAGCCGGAAAAAGTCCGATTTTATGGGTTTTCATTTCAGACTCTAAGGCAACAAAAGGTGAACATTTTGAAAAGGGGGTGGTAACTTTCTATACCCACTGTATATGACCCTATTTCAAACCAATACTTCCGCTCTATCCGTAAGTCCTTGTTGATTCCATCTTGCAAGTCTGAAGGAATGTATCAATATGCCAGAAAGCAACAAGGAACCAAGCAACAAGGTGATAAGGCTAGTGGTGAGGCATTGGTTTGGAGCAGAGGCACTAAAATGATCTCTCTCACTTCTGTATGAAGAGGTCCAGTCCAACACCTGTCCCATATCATTCATATTGAATCCTTAACCCTGAACAACACATAAGAAGCGGAGCAATTGTATTATTCATATTCCAATTAAATGCCTATTTAAATCACACGGAACAATAAATCGAGCCCTTTGCATCCTTAATACCACTGTACAATTGTGATTGTGATGGAGATGTAAAAAGGAGACACAGAGAGAGAGTCACAATAGAGTACAGTATTGCCTCTCATTCCAGTTACCGGGCCACATTTCCATTTCCGCCGGCTGCGTGGAGGCAGGCAGAGGTGGCATTTTCTCATTTTATTGACATGCTTCAATTTCCTGGGGCCCATCACCGCCCTCCCTCCTGCCACAACAGCCTTGCCAGTCATTTCCATTTTACTTTTCTCTTATCTCCGCAAAAAAGGCATTTCCATCTACTAGCCGGCGGGTGTTAATGTGAAAGCGGGGTTTACATTTTATACGGAGAGGCCACATTTAAACATTTGACCAGCGTTCGTTCCCCTGCGCTGCATATAAAAAACTGATGATAGATAGGGGACCAAATGTCACAGCAGAAAGGGCTTTTGCCATGAATGTTTTATTCAGTCTCTGCCTCGCGCAGATCACATTTATACAATAGAAAATGTAAATGTTATGCAGAGCGTTAAAAAATACACTATATATTTTATGACCTTCTATAAAAGAGGGTAAAATGTCTTTCCATCCAAATAGGGCAGGAATGAAACACATATTTAATATGAGTGGGAAATGGGACTGGGAGCTGCGAGGCGAGGGAGGGAGCTCTTTCAGAAGGCATTGGGTGATATTCACTTAACCTGGTGGCAAAGGCAGCCCGGCTCTCTGTCTGTCTCCAACCAGCTCACAGATTTATGTCTGTCCGTAGCTCTGCTTGCCTGTCGTCCCAGTAGTGTGGATAAATAAAAGGGAAGGCTGCCTGTCTCTCTGAGCGGCCCATCCACAGAGAGAGGGAGAGAATGGAGCTGGGTTGTAATGTTAATGTCATCCAGGTTTATGAACAGATTGATAGGAGGGTGTTGTGGGCATTATGGTATGGTGGAGCAGCTGTTTATGTCATTGAAACACTCAATGGATGGATGTATTTTGGTCACTACACATCTCATCTAATAAATTAGACACTGATAAATAGTTTCAATGAAATGTTGAGTAATGTTGCGACATGTGGCTGAATCTACCTTGTTGTTGAAGGAAAAGAACACAGAGTAAATACAATAAAGACCAGAGGTATAATATGTCTGAAAATATGGCCCAGGATGTTGTCTTCTGCCAGGTAACTCACCTGGTGGAGAGAAAAAGAAGAAGAATCCTAGAAGAATGGAGATACATAGAAATTCAGAGGTTAAAAGAAAGAGAAAGGAGAGTAAAGTAGAGATACTGTAGTATTATAATAGAGAGAGATACTGTAGTATTATAATAGAGATACTGTAGTATTATAATAGAGATACTGTAGTATTATAATAGAGATACTGTAGTATTATAAATGACAGAGATACTGTAGTATTATAATAGAGAGAGATACTGTAGTATTATAATAGAGAGAAATGCTGTAGTATTATAATAGAGATACTGTAGTATTATAATAGAGATACTGTGGTATTATAATAGAGATACTGTAGTATTATAATAGAGATACTGTAGTATTATAATAGAGATACTGTAGTATTATAAATGACAGAGATACTGTAGTATTATAATAGAGAGAGATGCTGTAGTATTATAATAGAGAGAGATACTGTAGTATTATAATAGAGATACTGTAGTATTATAATAAAGAGAGATATGTTATATTATAATAGAGATACTGTAGTATTAAAGTAAAGATATGGTAGTATTATATTAGAGAGAGATACTGTAGTATTATAATAGAGAGATACTGTAGTATTATAATAGAGAGAGATACTGTATATTATAATAGAGATACTGTGGTATTATAATAGAGAGAGATACTGTATATTACAATAGAGATACTGCAGTATTATAATAGAGGGAGATACTGTGTCACGCCCTGATCTGTTTCACCTGTCCACGTGCTTGTCTCCACCCCCCTCCAGGTGTCGCCCATCTTCCCCACTTATCCCTTGGGTATTTATACCTGTGTTTTCTGTCTGTCTGTGCCAGTTCGTCTTGCTTGTTCAAGCCTACCAGCGTTTTATGTCTCAGCTCCTGCTTTTTCCAGTCTCTCTTTTCTCGCCCTCCTGGTTTTGACTCCCGCCTGTCCTGACTCCGAGCCCGTCTGCCTGACCACTCTGCCTGACCACTCTGCCTGACCACTCTGCCTGACCACTCTGCCTGCCACCTGACCCTGGGCCAACCTGCCGCCCCTACTCTGGATTACCAACCTCTGCCTGACCTGACCCTGGGCCAACCTACCGTCCTGTACCTTGGCCGAACTACTCAGGATTATCGACCCCTGCCTGCCTTGACCTGTCTTTTGCCTGCTCCTGTTGTTACAATAAACACTGTTACTTCACACAGTCTGCACTTGGGTCTTACCTGAAACCTGATATACTGCAGTATTATAATATAGAGAGATACTGTAGTATTAGAATAGAGAAAGATACTACAGTATTATAATAGAGAGAGATACTACAGTATTGTAATAGAGAGAGATACTGCAGTATTATAATAGAAAGAGATACTGTAGTATTATAATAGAGAGAGATACTACAGTATTATAATAGAGATACTGTAGTTATTACAATAGAGAGAGATACTACAGTATTATAATAGAGATACTGTGGTATTATAATAGAGAGAGATACTGCAGTGTTATAATAGAGAGAGATACTGTATATTATAATAGAGAGAGATACTGCAGTATTATAATAGAGATAGTGTAGTATTATAACAGAGATACTGCAGTATTATAATAGAGAGAGATACTGTAGTATTATAATAGAGAGAGATACTGTATATTATAATAGAGAGAGATACTGCAGTATTATAATAGAGATAGTGTAGTATTATAACAGAGATACTGCAGTATTATAATAGAGAGAGCTACTGTAGTATTATAATAAATAGAGATACTGTACATTATAATAGAGAGAGCCTTGTGAATTAATTATCTTCCCACTCTCCTGCTGTGTTCTGATAGCCTGTGTAATATACAGTGAGCCTCCCTCCCTCCCTCCCTCCCTCCCTCCCTCCCTCCCTCCCTCCCTCCCTCCGTCCGTCCGTCCGTCCGTCCGTCCGTCTGTCCGTCTATCCATCTATCTATCTATCTATCTATCTATCTATCTATCTATCTATCTATCTATCTATCTATCTCTCTTTCTCCCTCTCTCCCTCTCCCCCTCTCTTTCTCTCTCTTTACCTCTCTCTCTCTCTCTCTCTCTCTCTCTCTCTCTCTCCTTCTTTCTCTCTCAATTCATTTCAAATAGCTTTATTGGCATGACGTGCCAATATACATATTTGCCAAAGCGTACTTGAGCAATTAAGTGATGAATTTACGATATTAACATAATTAAAATAATAATAATAATAACAAGATTGTCAAGGGGATTATACTCTCTCTCTTTCTCAGGATCAGATCATCCCCCTGAGTCACATCTGTATCCCTGACCCTGACCTGGAGTGGCCATCACAAAGCCCTGACCTCAATCCCATAGAACATTTGTGGGCAGAACTGAAAATGTGTGTGCGAGCAAGGAGGCCTACAAACCTGACTCAGTCACACCAGCTCTGTCAGGAGGAATGGGCCCTGAAACATTTGACCCAAGTTAAACAATTTAAAGACAATGCTACCAAATACTAATTGAGTGTATGTAAACTTCTGACCCACTGGGAATGTGATGAAAGAAATAAAAGCAGAAATAAATCATTCTGTCTACTATTATTCTGACATTTCACATTCTTAAAATAAAGTGGTGATCCTAACTGACCTAAGACAGGGAATTTTTACTAGGATTAAATGTCAGGAATTGTGAAAAACTGAGTTTAAATGTATTTCGCTAAGGTGTATGTAAACTTCTGACTTCAACTGTATGTGTGTGTGTGTGTGTGTGTGTGTGTGTGTGTGTGTGTGTGTGAGTGTGTGTGTGAGTGTGCGTGCGTGCGTGCGTGTGTGCGTGCGTGTGTGTGCGTGACTGAAAGGGTTGCTAAACACAGAGTGGGAAAGCAGAATGAGTACTGACTGGTATGAAATCCTGTCAGAAGTAGTGTATTGAGAAGACTGTTTCTGAATATTATAGTAGATGTAGAAGCACTGGACTGTAGCCTTATTTATACTGTATGATATGTTTGTGTTGGCCATGTGAGTGTTACACTGTGTGTGTGTGTGTGTGTGTGTGTGTGTGTGTGTGTGTGTGTGTGTGTGTGTGTGTGTGTGTGTGTGTGCACTCCCGTGTGCAGGCACGTTTGTGTGTGTGTAATATGTTGATGCAAGGGTGAGTATGTCGTGTGTGTGTGTGGCTCAGTGCTTATTTACTGTGTTGAAGTGTTGAGGTCAGCAGGCTGGGAGCTGGAGGAATATGAGACAGAGGAGTAATGATGGATAAATGTATTAACCTACAGGTCAGTGGGCCAGACAGACAGAGGAGTAATGATGTATAAATGTATTAACCTACAGGTCAGTGGGCCAGACAGACAGAGGAGTAATGATGGATAAATGTATTAACCTACAGGTCAGTGGGCCAGACAGACTGACAGAGGAGTAATGATGGATACATGTATTACCCTACAGGTCAGTGGGCCAGACAGACAGAGGAGTAATGATGGATACATGTATTAACCTACAGGTCAGTGGGCCAGACAGACAGAGGAGTAATGATGGATAAATGTATTAACCTACAGGTAAGTGGGCCAGACAGACAGAGGAGTGATGATGGATAAATGTATTAACCCTACAGGTCAGTGGGCCAGACAGACTGACAGAGGAGTAATGATGGATAAGTGTATTACCGTACAGGTCAGTGGGCCAGACAGACAGACAGAGGAGTGATGATGGATAAATGTATTAACCCTACAGGTCAGTGGGCCAGACAGACTGACAGAGGAGTAATGATGGATAAATGTATTAACCTACAGGTCAGTGGGCCAGACAGACAGACAGACAGAGGAGTGATGATGGATAAATGTATTAACCTACAGGTCAGTGGGCCAGACAGACTGACAGAGGAGTGATGATGGATAAATGTATTAACCTACAGGTCAGTGGGCCAGAGACAGAGGAGTAATGATGGATAAATGTATTAACCTACAGGTCAGTGGGCCAGACAGACTGACAGAGGAGTGATGATGGATACATTTATTAACGTACGGGTCAGTGGGCCAGACAGACAAAGGAGTGATGATGGATAAATGTATTAACCTACAGGTCAGTGGGCCAGACAGACAGACAGAGGAGTGATGATGGATAAATGTATTAACCTACAGGTCAGTGGGCCAGACAGACTGACAGAGGAGTGATGATGTATAAATGTATTAAACCTACAGGTCAGTGGGCCAGACAGACAGACAGAGGAGTGATGATGGATAAATTTATTAACCTACAGGTCAGTGGGCCAGACAGACAGACAAAGGAGTGATGATGGATAAATATATTAAACCTACAGGTCAGTGGGCCAGACAGACAGAGGAATAATGATGTATAAATGTATTAAACCTACAGGTCAGTGGGCCAGACAGACTGACAGAGGAGTAATGTTGGATAAATGTATTAAACCTACAGGTCAGTGGGCCAGACAGACAGAGGAGTAATGATGGATAAATGTATTAACCTACAGGTCAGTGGGCCAGACAGACTGACAGAGAAGTGATGATGGATACATGTATTAACCTACAGGTCAGTGGGCCAGACAGACAGAGGAGTGATGATGGATAAATGTATTAACCTGCAGGTCAGTGGGCCAGACAGACAGACAGAGGAGTGATGATGGATAAATGTATTAAACTACAGGTCAGTGGGCCAGACAGAGAGAGGAGTGATGATGGATAAATGTATTAACCTACAGGTCAGTGGGCCAGACAGATGGACAGAGGAGTGATGATGGATAAATGTATTAACCTACAGGTCAGTGGGCCAGACAGACAGACAGACAGACAGACAGACAGACAGACAGACAGACAGACAGACAGACAGACAGACAGAGGAGTGATGATGGATAAATGTATTAACCTACAGGTCAGTGGGCCAGACAGACAGAGGAGTAATGATGGATGAATGTATTAAACCTACAGGTCAGTGGGCCAGACAGACAGAGCAGTGATGATGAATAAATGTATTACCCTACAGGTCAGTGGGCCAGACAGACAGACAGAGGAGTGATGATGGATACATGTATCAATCCTACAGGTCAGTGGGCCAGACAGACAGACAGAGGAGTAATGATGGATAAACGTATTAAACCTACAGGTCAGTGGGCCAGACAGACAAAGGAGTGATGATGGATACATGTATTAACCCTACAGGTCAGTGGGCCAGACAGACTGACAGAGGAGTGATGATGGATAAATGTATTAACCCTACAGGTCAGTGGGCCAGACAGACAGAGGAGTGATGATGTATAAATGTATTAAACCTACAGGTCAGTGGGCCAGACAGACAGAGGAATAATGATGTATAAATGTATTAAACCTACAGGTCAGTGGGCCAGACAGACTGACAGAGGAATAATGATGGATAAATGTATTAACCCTACAGGTCAGTGGGCCAGACAGACAGAGGCGTAATGATGGATAAATGTGTTAACCTACAGGTCAGTGAGCATGACAGACTGACAGAGGAGTGATGATGGATACATGTATTAACCCTACAGGTCAGTGGGCCAGACAGACAGAGGAGTGATGATGGATAAATATATTAACCCTACAGGTCAGTGGGCCAGACAGACAGAGGAGTGATGATGTATAAATGTATTAAACCTACAGGTCAGTGGGCCAGACAGACAGAGGAATAATGATGGATAAATGTATTAACCCTACAGGTCAGTGGGCCAGACAGACTGACAGAGGAGTGATGATGGATAAATGTATTACCCTACAGGTCAGCGGGCCAGACAGACAGACAGAGGAGTGATGATGGATAAATGTATTAACCTACAGGTCAGTGGGCCAGACAGACTTACAGAGGAGTGATGATGGATAAATGTATTAACCTACAGGTCAGTGGGCCAGACAGACAGACAGAGGAGTGATGATGGATAAATGTATTAAACCTACAAGTCAGTGTGCCAGACAGACAGAGGAGTGATGATGGATAAATGTATTAACCTACAGGTCAGTGTGCCAGACAGACTGACAGAGGAGTGATGATGGATAAATGTATTAACCTACAGGTCAGTGGGCCAGACAGACAGACAGACAGAGGAGTAATGATGGATAAATGTATTAACCTACAGGTCAGTGGGCCAGACAGACTGACAGAGGAGTAATGAAGGATAAATGTATTAAACCTACAGGTCAGTGGGCCAGACAGACAGACAGAGGAGTAATGATGGATAAATGTATTAACCTACAGGTCAGCGGGCCAGACAGACAGACAGACAGACAGACAGAGGAGTGATGATGGATAAATGTATTACCCTACAGGTCAGCGGGCCAGACAGACAGACAGAGGAGTAATGATGGATAAATGTATTAACCTACAGGTCAGTGGGCCAGACAGACTGACAGAGGAGTGATGATGCATAAATGTATTAACCTACAGGTCAGTGGGCCAGACAGACTGACAGAGGAGTGATGATGGATACATGTATTAACCTACAGGTCAGTGGGCCAGACAGACTGACAGAGGAGTGATGATGGATAAATGTATTAACCTACAGGTCAGCGGGCCAGACAGACAGACAGACAGACAGAGGAGTGATGATGGATAAATGTATTACATCTACAGGTCAGTGGGCCAGACAGACAGAGGAGTAATGATGGATAAATGTATTAACCTACAGGTCAGTGGGCCAGACAGACAGACAGAGGAGTGATGATGAATAAATGTATTACATCTACAGGTCAGTGGGCCAGACAAACAGACAGACAGACAGAGGAGTGATGATGGATAAATGTGTTAAACCTGCAGGTCAGTGGGCCAGACAGACTGACAGAGGAGTGATGATGGATAAATGTATTAAACCTACAGGTCAGTGGGCCAGACAGACAGACAGAGGAGTGATGATGGATAAATGTATTAAACCTACAGGTCAGTGTGCCAGACAGACAGACAGAGGGGAATGCACTTACACTGACACTCACTCACTCCCAGAAAAAACAGAGGGTAGAGTGGAGTAGAGTGGATTAGAGTAGAGTGAAGTAGAGTAGATTGGAGTAAAGTAGAGCAGAATGGAGTAGAGTAGAGTAGAATAGAGTGGAATAAAGCGGAGTAGAGTAGAGTAGAGTAGAGTGGAGTAGAGTAGAGTGGTGTAGAGCAGAGTAGAGTAGATTAGAGTAGAGTGGAGTACAGAATAGTGGAGTGGAATACAGTAGAGTGGAGTAGAGTAGAGTAGAGTAGAGTAGAGTAGAGTAGAGTAGAGTGGAGTAGAGTAGAGTGGAGTAGAGTAGAGTGGAATACAGTACAGTCTGGAATGGAGTAGAGTGGAGTACAGTAGAGTGGAGTGGAGTGGAGCAGAGTAGAGTGGAGTAGAGTGGAGTCGAGTATAGAAGAGTGGAGTGGAGTACAGTAGAGTGGAGTAGAGTGGAGTTGATTGGAGTACAGTGGAGTAGAGTGGAGTAGAGTACTGTGGAGTACAGTAGAGTGGAGTACAGTAGATTGGAGGAGAGTACAGTCTGGAGTAAAGTAGAGTGGAGTGGAGTACAGTAGAGTGGAGTAGAGTGGAGTTGATTGGAGTACAGTGGAGTAGAGTGGAATGCAGAACAGCGGAGTAGAGTGGAGTACAGTAGAGTGGAGTGGAATAGAGTCTGGAGTGGAGTAGATTAGAGTGGGGTACAGTAGAGTACAGTACAGTACAGTAGTGTTCAGTACAGTAGAGTACAGTACAGTTAAGCACAGTACTGTAGTGTACAGTAGAGTAGAATTGAGTAGAGTACAGAACAGTAGAGTAAAGTATAGTACAGTAGAGTAGAGTGGAGCAGAGTAGAGTAGAGGGGAGTAGAGTAGATTGGAGGGGAGTGGAGTAAAGCAGAGTAGAGTAGAGAATAGCAGAGTAGAGTGGAGTAGAGTATGATGGAGTAGAGTGGAGTAGAGCAGAGAAGAGTAGCGTGGAGTAGAGTGGAGTAGAGTGGAGTAGAGTAGAGTAGAGTGGCATGGAGTGGAGTAGAGTAGAGTAGAGTAAAATGGTGTGGAGTAGAGTAGAGTAGAGTGGCATGGAGTAGAGTAGAGTAGAGTGGAGTAGAGTAGAGTAAAATGGTGTGGAGTAGAGTAGAGTAGAGTAGAGTGGAGTAGAGTAGAGTAGAGTGGCGTGGAGTAGAGTAGAGTAGAGTAGAGTGGAGTAGAGTAGAGTGGCTTGGAGTGGAGTAGAGTAGAGTAGAGTAGAGCAGAGTAGAGTAGAGTACAGTACAGTGGGGTATATTAGAGTGGAGTAGAGTATAGTGGAATAGAGTAGAGTGGAGTTAAGTACATTTTGGAGTGGAGTAGAGTAGAGTGGATTACAGTAGAGTGGAGTTGATTAAAGTACAGTTCAGTAGATTGGAGTAGAGTTGAGTAGAGTACAGTCTGGAGTAGAGTAGAGTTGAGTGGAGTACAGTAGAGTGGAGTAGAGTAGAGTGGAGTGGAGTAGAGTAGAGTGGAGTGGAGTGGAGTAGAGTGCAGTCTGGAGTAGAGTAGAGTGGAGTACAGTAGAGTGGAGTGGAGTACAGTAGAGTGGAGTAGAGTGGAGTACATTACAGTAGAGTACAGTACAGTACAGTAGAGTAGAGTGGAGTACAGTAGAGTGGAGTGGAGTACAGTAGAATGGAGTAGAGTGGAGTACAGTAGAGTGGAGTGGAGTACAGTAGAGTGGAGTAGAGTAGAGTAGATTGGAGAACAGGGGAGTGGAGTGGAGTAGAGTGGAGTGGAGTAAAGTGGAGTGGAGTAGAGTAGAGTAGATTGGAGAACAGGGGAGTGGAGTTGAGGGGAGTAGAGTGGAGTACATTACAGTAGAGTACAGTAGGGTACAGTAGAGTACAGTACAGTAGATTTCAGTACAGTAGAGTACAGTACAGTTCAGTACAGTACTGTAGAGTACAGTAAAGTTAAGTACAGTAGGGTACAGTAAAGTTCATAAACAGTACTATAGAGTACAGTAGAAAACAGTACAGTATATTTCAGTACAGTACAGTACAGTACAGAATAGTTATGTACAGTACAGCAGAGTATAATAGAGTACAGAACAGTACAGTACAGTAGAGTTCAGTATAGTACAGTAGCGTACAGTACAGTAGAGTACAGTACAATGCAGTTGAGTGCAGTAAAGTAGATTTAAGTACAGTACAGTACAGTAGAGTACAGTAGAGTACAGTACACCACTATAGAGTAAAGTACAGTACAGTAGAGTACAGTACAGTAGAGTTCAGTACAGTACAGTAGAGTACAGTACAATACAGTAGACTTCAATACAGTAGAGTGAGTCTGCTTCCTGTCTGGTCATTCTCTGTATGTTTTATCTACTGTCGCCAGGTTTCACAGTCAGTTGCCTACTGTGGATCAATAGGGTGTGTAGGTGTGTAGGGTTGTAGGGTGTGTAGGTATGTAGGGTGTGTAGGTATGTAGGGTGTGTAGGTGTGTAGGTGCGTAGGTGTGTAAAGTGTGTAGGTGTATAGGGTGTTTCGGGTGTGTAAAGTATGTAGGGGTGTGTAGGGTGTGTAGGGTGTGTAGGGTTTGTAGGTGTGTAGAGTGTGTAGGTGTGTAGGTGTGTAGGGTGTGTAAAGTGTGTAGGTGTATGGGTGTTTCGGGTGTTTCCAGGTGTGGAAAGTGTGTAGGGTGTGTAGGGTGTGTAGATGTGTAGGGTGTGTAGGGTGTGTAGGGTGTGTAGGGTGTGTAGGGTGTGGAAGGTGTGTAGGGTAAGTAAAGTATGTAGGGGTGTGTAGGGTGTGGAAGGTATGTAGGGTATGTAGGGTGTGTAGAGTGTGTAGGGTGTGTAAGGTGTGTAGGGTGTGGAAGGTGTGTAGGGTAAGTAAAGTGTGCAGGGGTGTGTAGGGTGTGTAAGGTATGTAGGGTATGTAGGGTGTGTAGGGTGTGTAGGGTGTGTAGGGTGTGTAGGGTGTGTAGATGTGTAGGGTGTGTAGGGTGTGTAGGTTGTGGAAGGTGTGTAGGGTAAGTAAAGTGTGTAGGGGTGTGTAGGGTGTGTAAGGTATGTAGGGTATGTAGGGTGTTTAGGGTGTGTAGGGTGTGGAAGGTGTGTAGGGTGTGGAAGGTGTGTAGGGTAAGTAAAGTGTGTAGGGGTGTGTAGGGTGTGTAGGGTGTGTAGGGTGTGTAGGGTGTGTAGGGTAAGTAAAGTGTGTAGGGGTGTGTAGGGTGTGGAAGGTATGTAGGGTATGTAGGGTGTGTAGAGTGTGTAGGGTGTGTAAGGTGTGTAGGGTGTGGAAGGTGTGTAGGGTAAGTAAAGTTTGTAGGGGTGTGTAGGGTGTGTAAGGTATGTAGGGTATGTAGGGTGTGTAGGGTGTGTAGGGTGTGTAGGGTGTGTAGATGTGTAGGGTGTGTAGGGTGTGTAGGGTGTGGAAGGTGTGTAGGGTAAGTAAAGTGTGTAGGGGTGTGTAGGGTGTGTAAGGTATGTAGGGTATGTAGGGTGTGTAGGGTGTGTAGGGTGTGTAAGGTGTGAAGGGTGTGGAAGGTGTGTAGGGTAAGTAAAGTGTGTAGGGGTGTGTAGGGTGTATAAGGTATGTAGGGTATGTAGGGTGTGTAGGGTGTGTAGGGTGTGTAAGGTGTGTAGGGTAAGTAAAGTGTGTAGGGGTGTGTAGGGTGTGTAAGGTATGTAGGGTATGTAGGGTGTGTAAGGTGTGTAGGGTGTACTGTAGGGTGTACTGTAGGGTGTGGAAGGTGTGTAGGGTAAATAAAGTGTGTAGGGGTGTGTAGGGTGTGTAAGGTATGTAGGGTGTGTAGGGTGTGTAGGGTGTACTGTAGGGTGTGTAGTGTGTACTGTAGGGTGTGTAAAGTGTGTAGGTGTATAGGGTGTTTCGGGTGTTTCCAGGTGTGGAAAGTGTATAGGGTGTGTAGGGTGTGTAGGTGTGTAGGGTGTGTAGGGTGTGTAAGGTATGTAGGGTGTGTAGGGTGTACTGTAGGGTGTGTAGGGTGTGTAGGTGTGTAAAGTGTGTAGGTGTGTAGGATGTGTAGGGTGTGTAGGTGTGTAAAGTGTGTAGATGTGTAGGTGTGTAGGGTGTGTAGGTATGTAGGGTGTGTAAAGTGTGTAGGTGTGTAAAGTGTGTATGTGTGTAGGGTGTGTAGGGTGTGTAGGTGTGTAAAGTGTGTAGGTGTGTAGGGTGTGTAGGGTGTGTAGGTATGTAGGGTGTGTAGAGTGTGTAGGTGTGTAAAGTGTGTAGGTGTGCAGGGTGTGTAGGGTGTGTAGGTGTGTAAAGTGTGTAGGTGTGTAGGGTGTGTAGGGTGTGTAGGTATGTAGGGTGTGTAGAGTGTGTAGGTGTGTAAAGTGTGTAGGGTGTGTAGGGTGTGTAGGTATGTAGGGTGTGTAGGGTGTGTAGGTGTGTAGGTGTGTAAAGTGTGTAGGGTGTACTGTAGTGTGTGTAGGTGTGTAAAGTGTGTAGGGTGTGTAGGTGTGTAGGGTATGTAAGGTGTGTAGGGTGTGGAAGGTGTGTAGGGTAAGTAAAGTGTGTAGGGGTGTGTAGGGTGTGTAAGGTATGTAGGGTATGTAGGGTGTGTAGGGTGTGTAGGTGTGTAAGGTGTGTAGGGTGTGGAAGGTGTGTAGGGTAAGTAAAGTGTGTAGGGGTGTGTAGGGTGTGTAAGGTATGTAGGGTATGTAGGGTGTGTAGGGTGTGTAAGGTGTGTAGAGTAAGTAAAGTGTGTAGGGGTGTGTAGGGTGTGGAAGGTATGTAGGGTATGTAGGGTGTGTAGAGTGTGTAGGGTGTGTAAGGTGTGTAGGGTGTGGAAGGTGTGTAGGGTGTGTAGGGTGTGTAGGGTGTGTAAGGTATGTAGGGTATGTAGGGTGTGTAGGGTGTGTAGGGTGTGTAGGGTGTGTAGGGGTGTGGTGTAGGTGTGTAGGTGTGTAGGGTGTGGAAGGTGTGTAGGGTAAGTAAAGTGTGGTGGGGTTGTAAGGTATTGGGTATGCGGGTGTTAGGGTGTGTAGGGTGTGTAAGGTGTGTAGGGTGTGGAAGGGTGTGGGTAAGTAAATGTGTAGGGGTGTGTAGGTGTGTAGTATGTAGGGTATGTAGGTGTGTAGGTGTGTGGTGTGTAGTGTGTAGGACAGTCAAGTGTGTAGGGATTGTAGGGTGTGGAAGGTATGTAGGGTATGTAGGTGTGTAGAGTGTGTAGGGTGTGTAAGGTGTGTAGGGTGTGGAAGGTGTGTAGGGTAAGTAAAGTGTGTAGGGGTGTGTAGGGTGTGTAAGGTATGTAGGTATGTAGGTGTGTAGGGTGTGTAGGGTGTGGAAGGTGTGTAGGGTAAGTAAAGTGTGTAGGGGTGTGTAAGGTATGTAGGGTATGTAGGGTGTGTAGGGTGTGTAGGGTGTGTAGGTATGTAGGGTGTGTAAGGTGTGTAGGGTAAGTAAAGTGTGTAGGGGTGTGTAGGGTGTGTAAGGTATGTAGGGTATGTAGGGTGTGTAAGGTGTGTAGGGTGTACTGTAGGGTGTACTGTAGGGTGTGGAAGGTGTGTAGGGTAAGTAAAGTGTGTAGGGGTGTGTAGGGTGTGTAAGGTATGTAGGGTGTGTAGGGTGTGTAGGCTGTACTGTAGGGTGTGTAGGGTGTACTGTAGGGTGTGTAGTGTTACTGTAGGGTGTGTAAAGTGCGTAGGTGTATAGGGTGTTTCGGGTGTTTCCAGGTGTGGAAAGTGTATAGGGTGTGTAGGGTGTGTAGGTGTGTAGGGTGTGTAGGGTGTGTAAGGTATGTAAGGTGTGTAGGGTGTACTGTAGGGTGTGTAGGGTGTGTAGGTGTGTAAAGTGTGAAGATGTGTAGGGTGTGTAGGGTGTGTAGGTGTGTAAAGTGTGTAGGTGTGTAGTTGTGTAGAGTGTGTAGGTGTGTAAAGTGTGTAGGTGTGTAGGTGTGTAGGGTGTGTAGGTGTGTAAAGTGTGTAGGTGTGTAGGGTGTGTAGGGTGTGTAGGTATGTAGGGTGTGTAGAGTGTGTAGGTGTGTAAAGTGTGTAGGTGTGTAGGGTGTGTAGGGTGTGTAGGTGTGTAAAGTGTGTAGGTGTGTAGGGTGTGTAGGGTGTGTAGGTATGTAGGGTATGTAGGGTGTGTAGGGTGTGTAGGGTATGTAAGGTGTGTAGGGTGTGGAAGGTGTGTAGGGTAAGTAAAGTGTGTAGGGGTGTGTAGGGTGTGTAAGGTATGTAGGGTATGTAGGGTGTGTAAGGTGTGTAGGTGTGTAAGGTGTGTAGGGTAAGTAAGGTGTGAGGGGTGTGTAGGGTGTGTAAGGTATGTAGGGTATGTAGGGTGTGTAAGGTGTGTAGGGTGTACTGTAGGGTGTACTGTAGGGTGTGGAAGGTGTGTAGGGTAAGTAAAGTGTGTAGGGGTGTGTAGGGTGTGTAAGGTATGTAGGTGTGTAGGGTGTGTAGGGTGTACTGTAGGGTGTGTAGGGTGTACTGTAGGGTGTGTAGTGTTACTGTAGGGTGTGTAAAGTGCGTAGGGTGATCAGGGTGTTTCGGGTGTTTCCAGGTGTGGAAAGTGTATAGGGTGTGTAGGGGTGTGTAGGTGTGTAGGGTTGTGTAGGGTTTGTAGGATGTAAGTGGTAGGTGTACTGTAGGGTGTGTTGTAGGTGGGTAAGGTGTGTAGGTGTGTAAGTGTGTAGGTGTGTAGGGTGTGTAGGTGTGTAAAGTGTGTAGGGGTGTAGGTGTGTAGGGTGTGTAGGGTGTGTAGGTGTGTAAAGTGTGTAGGGTGTAGGGTGTGTAGGTGTGTAGGTATGTAGGGTGTGTAGAGTGTGTAGGGTGTGTAGGGTGTGTAGGTATGTAGGGTGTGTAGGGTGTGTAGGTGTGTAGGTGTGTAAAGTGTGTAGGGTGTACTGTAGTGTGTGTAGGTGTGTAAAGTGTGTAGGGTGTGTAGGTGTGTAGGGTGTGTAGAGTGTGTAAAGTGTGTAGGGTGTGTAGGGTGTGTAGGTGTGTAGGGTGTATAGGGTGTGTAGGTGTGTGTTGGTGTGTGTAAGCGTTGTGCTTGTGTATGATAAACCATTCCATATTTTCATGACAGTTTTAACTTGGACAGGTGTGTGTCATTCTGTGTCCATGTGTGTGTGATATCCTGGGTATCTAAGTATCAGATGGACATCCCTGCCCCCATGAAGGAGATTACACAGCCTGTATGCAAAGCCTGTAAATTATTTAAATTGTAGAGAACAACAAAGGGTATTTTACTACATCACAAACAAGACAGAGAGAGGGACAGACATAGAGAGAGAAAGAAAGAGGGTGAGAGAGAGAGTGAGAGGGACAGAGAGAGAGAGAAAGAAAGAGAGAGAGAGAGAGATTGTGTGTTTGTGTGTGTGAGAGAGAGAGAGACAGAGAGGGGGTAGAACAAGAGAGAGAGTGAGACAGACAGACAGCGAGAGAGAGAGAGAGAGAGAGAGGGAGAGACAGAGAGAGAGAGAGAGAGAGAGAGACAGAGAGAGAGTGCAGAGGGTCAGATGAGCTCCTGCATTTTTCAGCATGTTCTTAAAAAAAGAGAGAGTTAGAGTTAGATAAACTTGGATTTTTTTGTCAGGAACATATACAGGATGCTACCCTCTACAACATAAGCTTCACTCCAAATCAAAAATCAAAACCTACAACCTGATTTTGGACGGAATTACAGAATCACCTGGAAGGCTTACAACTACCAAAGATTATTATTCCAACGCTATACAGCAAATGTTCTGGAAAACAACAGAAACCTGAAAACACCATCCAACCTGGAACTGAGTGAGTAATGTTTTGTCTGAAGCTATATTTTAATTCCAAAATCCAAGAAAAATACATGACATCACTTTATAAGGACTGAATGCTAAATTAAGGCTGCCAAGCTTGATACAACTTCAATTATCACTGACGTGTCAAGTGAGAGGTGTCAAAGCCCTTTAGCCCAACAATGGCAGGAGAGTGGAACAATCTACTCCAACTAAATGGAGAGGCCTTAGAAGCTGCCTCCTGCTGTTCAGAGGTAATTAAATACAGTACTCTGTGTATGTAAAGAATGATAAGGCAAGAAAAGATCACAAAATGAAGCTCCTTATGGAAAATCAAGAGACACTTTTTGCTGACTATTATAAAAATGGGAACATCAGAAACCTCATCTTCCACACAGACCATCCCCTGGCATGGCACAGTGCTATATTAACCAGACCATCCCCTGGCATGACACAGTGCTATATTAACCAGACCATCCCCTGGCATGACACAGTGCTATATTAACCAGACCATCCCCTGGCATGGCACAGTGCTATATTAACCAGACCAATCCCCTGGCATGACACAGTGCTATATAACCAGACCATCCCCTGGCATGACACAGTGCTATATTAACCAGACCATCCCCTGGCATGACACAGTGCTATATTAACCAGACCATCCCCTGGCATGGCACAGTGCTATATTAACCAGACCATCCCCTGGCATGACACAGTGCTATATTACCAGACCATCCCAGTGGCATGGCACAGTGCTATATTAACCAGACCATCCCCTGGCATGGTACAGTGCTATATTAACCAGACCATCCCCTGGCATGTGTTACAGTGCTATATTAACCAGACCATCCCCTGGCATGCACCGTGTTATATTAACCAGAACCATCCCCTGGCATGGCACAGTGCTATATTACCAGACCAACCCTGGCATGGCCCCCCACTTGCTATAAATCCCCTGGGCACAGTGCTATATTAACCAGACCATCCCCTGGCATGGCACAGTGCTATATTAACCAGACCATCCCCTGGCCCAGTGCTATATTAACCAGACCATCCCCTGGCATGGTACAGTGCTATATTAACCAGACCATCCCCTGGCATGGCACAGTGCTATATTAACCAGACCATCCCCTGGCATGGCACAGTGCTATATTAACCAGACCATCCCCTGGCACAGTGCTATATTAACCAGACCATCCCCTGGCATGGCACAGTGCTATATTAACCAGACCATCCCCTGGCATGGCACAGTGCTATATTAACCAGACCATCCCCTGGCATGGCACAGTGCTATATTAACCAGACCATCCCTGGCATGGCACAGTGCTATATTAACCAGACCATCCCCTGGCATGGCACAGTGCTATATTAACCAGACCATCCCCTGGCATGGCACAGTGCTATATTAACCAGACCATCCCCTGGCATGGCACAGTGCTATATTAACCAGACCATCCCCTGGCATGGCACAGTGCTATATTAACCAGACCATCCCCTGGCATGGCACAGTGCTATATTAACCAGACCATCCCTGGCACAGTGCTATATTAACCAGACCATCCCCTGGCATGGACAGTGCTATATTAACCAGACCATCCCCTGGCATGCACAGTGCTATATTAACCAGACCATCCCCTGGCATGGCACAGTGCTATATTAACCAGACCATCCCCTGGCATGGACAGTGCTATATTAACCAGACCATCCCCTGGCATGGCACAGTGCTATATTAACCAGACCATCCCCTGGCATGACAGTGCTATATTAACCAGACCATCCCCTGGCATGGCACAGTGCTATATTAACCAGACCATCCCTGGCATGGCACAGTGCTATATTAACCAGACCAACCCCTGGCATGGCACAGTGCTATATTAACCAGACCATCCCCTGGCATGGACAGTGCTATATTAACCAGACCATCCCTGCCACAGTGCTATATTAACCAGACCATCCCCTGGCATGGCACAGTGCTATATTAACCAGACCATCCCCTGGCATGGCACAGTGCTATATTAACCAGACCATCCCCTGGCATGGCACAGTGCTATATTAACCAGACCATCCCCTGGCATGGCACAGTGCTATATTAACCAGACCATCCCCTGGCATGGCACAGTGCTATATTAACCAGACCATCCCCTGGCATGGCACAGTGCTATATTAACCAGACCATCCCCTGGCATGGCACAGTGCTATATTAACCAGACCATCCCCTGGCATGGCACAGTGCTATATTAACCAGACCATCCCCTGGCATGGCACAGTGCTATATTAACCAGACCATCCCCTGGCATGGCACAGTGCTATATTAACCAGACCATCCCCTGGCATGGCACAGTGCTATATTAACCAGACCATCCCTGGCACAGTGCTATATTAACCAGACCATCCCCTGGCATGGCACAGTGCTATATTAACCAGACCATCCCCTGGCATGACACAGTGCTGTATTAACAAGACCATCCCCTGGCATGGCACAGTGCTATATTAACCAGACCATCCCCAGGCATGGTACAGTGCTATATTAGCACACTACCCCTCTGCTAAGCGGAGGGGTGTTAACGAGGGGTGGAAACTCAGGATACTTGACAACGAGGACTCTGAGTCAGCTAATATAAATCTCTATAAGCCTGGAACAGTAATGGTACAGGGCAACCCCAAACAGTTTCAGCTGGACTTTCACCTAATCAAAGAATTAGCTCAGCAGGAGAAGCTCTCTCTTGAGAAAGATATCCACACCCCTAGCGGGTCAGACCAGACCTCTTCATTATATAACCCCACAGACCAGCAACCCTCAGACCTCTTCATTATATAACCCCACAGACCAGCACCCCCAGACCTCTTCATTATATAACCCCACAGACCAGCACCCCCAGACCTCTTCATTATATAACCCCACAGACCAGCACCCCCCCAGACCTCTTCATTATATAACCCCACAGACCAGCAACCCCCAGACCTCTTCATCATATAACCCCAAAGACCAGCAACCCCCAGACCTCTTCATTATATAACCCCACAGACCAGCACCCCCAGACCTCTTCATTATATAACCCCACAGACCAGCAACCCCCAGACCTCTTCATTATATAACCCCACAGACCAGCAACCCACAGACCTCTTCATTATATAACCCCAAAGACCAGCAACCCCCAGACCTCTTCATTATATAACACCACAGACCAGCAACCCCCAGACCTCTTCATTATATAACCCCACAGACCAGCACCCCCAGACCTCTTCATTATATAACCCCACAGACCAGCAACCCCCAGACCTCTTCATTATATAACCCCACAGACCAGCAACCCCCAGACCTCTTCATTATATAACCCCACAGACCAGCAACCCCCAGACCTCTTCATTATATAACCCCAAAGACCAGCAACCCCCAGACCTCTTCATTATATAACCCCACAGACCAGCAACCCCCAGACCTCTTCATTATATAACCCACAGACCAGCAACCCCCAGACCTCTTCATTATATAACCCCACAGACCAGCAACCCCAAGACCTCTTCATTATATAACCCCACAGACCAGCACCCCCAAGACCTCTTCATTATATAACCCCACAGATCAGCACCCCCCAGACCTCTTCATTATATAACCCCACAGACCAGCACCCCCAGACCTCTTTATTATATAACCCCACAGACCAGCACCCCCCAGACCTCTTCATTTTATAACCCCACAGACCAGCAACCCCCAGACCTCTTCATTATATAACCCCACAAACCAGCAACCCCCAGACCTCTTCATTATATAACCCCACAGACCAGCCACCCCCAGACCTCTTCATTATATAACCCCACAGACCAGCACCCCCAGACCTCTTCATTATATAACCCCACAGACCAGCACCCCCCAAACCTCTTCATTATATAACCCCACAGACCAGCAACCCCCAGACCTCTTCATTATATAACCCCACAGATCAGCACCCCCAAGACCTCTTCATTATATAACCCACAGACCAGCACCCCCAGACCTCTTCATTATATAACCCCACAGACCAGCAACCCCCAGACCTCTTCATTATATAACCCCACAGACCAGCAACCCCCAGACCTCTTCATTATATAACCCCACAGACCAGCAACCCCCAGACCTCTTCATTATATAACCCCACATACCAGCAACCCCAAGCAGAAAGTCAACCTCCCAGCACAGAGTACTACTCCCTCGTTGAAATGAAGGATACATTTACCCAGCTGGAGGTAAGGCAGGTGGAGCTGGAACAGCAGGTGATTACACTCCAGTCAGCACAGACCCAGACAACAGTCCAGCACAACAACACCCCCTTAACCAGACCCAGACAACAGTCAAGTACAACAACACCCCCTTAACCAGACCCAGACAACAGTCCAGCACAACAACACCCCCTCAACCAGACCCAGACAACAGTCCAGCACAACAACACCCCCTTAACCAGACCCAGACAACAGTCCAGCACAACAACACCCCCTCAACCAGACCCAGACAACAGTCTAGCACACAACACCCCCTCAACCAGACCCAGACAACAGTCCAGCACAACAACACCCCCTTAACCAGACCCAGACAACAGTCCAGCACAACAACACCCCCTCAACCAGACCCAGACAACAGTCCAGCACAACAACACCCCCTTAACCAGACCCAGACAACAGTCCAGCACAACAACACCCCCTCAACCAGACCCAGACAACAGTCTAGCACAACAACACCCCCTCAACCAGACCCAGACAACAGTCCAGCACAACAACACCCCCTTAACCAGACCCAGACAACAGTCCAGCACAACAACACCCCCTCAACCAGACCCAGACAACAGTCCAGCACAACAACACCCCCTTAACCAGACCCAGACAACAGTCCAGCACAACAACACCCCCTTAACCAGACCCAGACAACAGTCCAGCACAACAACACCCCCTTAACCAGACCCAGACAACAGTCCAGCACAACAACACCCCCTTAACCAGACCCAGACAACAGTCCAGCACAACAACACCCCCTTAACCAGACCCGGAGTGCTGGAGGTGGAGAGAGACATATCTGCACTCTGGACTGCGGTGAGACAACTTCAACAATATAAAAAGCAGGAGCAGGAGAAGAACAGAGCACTAGAGGAGAGGATCAGACTGCTGGAGGAGAGGATGAGGGGGATGGAGGAGAGGATCAGACTGCTGGAGGAGAGGGTGAGGGGGATGGAAGGAGAGAATCAGACTGCTGGAGGAGAGGGTGAGGGGGATGGAGAAGAGGATCAGACTGCTGGAGGAGAGGGTGAGGGGGATGGAGGAGAGAATCAGACTGCTGGAGGAGAGGGTGAGGGGGATAGAAGGAGAGAATCAGACTGCTGGAGGAGAGGGTGAGGGGGATGGCGTGTGACAGAGAACAACCCACTAGAGAGGTGGCCACCCCCACAGAGAAGCCAACAGAACAGCCCACCTCAGCTCCCGACAAAAGTCTCAACACCACAGCAGAACAGTCCACACCAGACCCTGACCATAGTGTTAACACCACAGCAGAACAGTCCACACCAGACCCTGACCATAGTGTTAACACCACAGCAGAACAGTCCACACCAGACCCTGACCATAGTGTTAACACCACAGCAGAACAGTCCACACCAGACCCTGACCATAGTGTTAACACCACAGCAGAACAGTCCTCACCAGACCCTGACCATACTGTTAACACCACAGCAGACCAGTCCACACCAGACCCTGACCATAGTGTTAACACCACAGCAGAACAGTCCACACCAGACCCTGACCATAGTGTTAACACCACAGCAGAACAGTCCACACCAGACCCTGACCATAGTGTTAACACCACAGCAGAACAGTCCACACCAGACCCTGACCATAGCGTCGACATCACAGCAGAACAGTCCACACCAGACCCTGACCATAGTGTTAACACCACAGCAGAACAGTCCACACCAGACCTTGACCATAGTGTTAACACCACAGCAGAACAGTCCACACCAGACCCTGACCATAGCGTCGACATCACAGCAGAACAGACAAGTGAAGAACGCCAAGCCCAGGGGATCTCACCCCCTCTGAGCACCCCCCCCGTCAGCCACCCTGATTGCCCTCCTGACAACCCCCCCACACCCGCTGAGGACATGCACTAGACACAGATTGTACTCCTTATGGACTCAAATGGGAAATACATACAAGAATTGAAATTGAGAGAGAAAGAGAGACAGAGAGAGAGAAAGAGTGAGACAGACAGAGAGAGAGAAAGAGAGACAGAGAGAGAGAAAGAGTGAGACAGACAGAGAGAGAGAAAGAGAGACAGAGAGAGAGAAAGAGTGAGACAGACAGAGAGACTGGCGACATATGAGACAGCACTTCTCTTCATCACATTGAGATCCCACAGCACCAGTCTCTGTCGGCTTCCTGTAACACCATGCCAGTGTCTCTGCAGCCCCAAAACCCACTAATCTATCACACATCAGCTGCAATCAACTCCTATTCTTTATCCCATCCTGATTATGTTCAGATCAATATGTCTGATGAAACCTTGTACTCACTACCCATGATCCAGCTGACGTTCGTACAGAATACAATAAAAGCAATCACTGAGGTGAAATCTGTGTGTAATTCCTAATCTCTCTCTCTCTCTGTCTCTCTCTCTCTCTCTCTCTCTCTCTCTCTCTCACACACACACACACACACACACACACACACACACACACACACGATCGCACACATACAAACACACACACACCTTTAATAATGGACATGCCTCTGATGCTAGGGAGAGATAGTGGTGCATTGATTGTGATTTTGTTGATGAAACACCATCCAGGACCTCAGTCCTCTCCTGTTAGCCTTGTGTCTATGTTTGTTAAGGTGAAACTCCATCCAGGACCACAGTCCTCTCCTGTTAGCCTTGTGCCTATGTTTGTTAAGGTGAAACACCATCCAGGACCTCAGTCCTCTCCTGTTAGCCTTGTGTCTATGTTTGTTAAGGTGAAACTCCATCCAGGACCACAGTCCTCTCCTGTTAGCCTTGTGTCTATGTTTGTTAAGGTGAAACACCATCCAGGACCTCAGTCCTCTCCTGTTAGCCTTGTGTCTATGTTTGTTAAGGTGAAACACCATCCAGGACCTCAGTCCTCTCCTGTTAGCCTTGTGTCTATGTTTGTTAAGGTGAAACACCATCCAGGACCACAGTCCTCTCCTGTTAGCCTTGTGTCTATGTTTGTTAAGGTGAAACACCATCCAGGACCTCAGTCCTCTCCTGTTAGCCTTGTGTCTATGTTTGTTAAGGTGAAACACCATCCAGGACCTCAGTCCTCTCCTGTTAGCCTTGTGTCTATGTTTGTTAAGGTGAAACTCCATCCAGGACCACAGTCCTCTCCTGTTAGCCTTGTGTCTATGTTTGTTAAGGTGAAACACCATCCAGGACCTCAGTCCTCTCCTGTTAGCCTTGTGTCTATGTTTGTTAAGGTGAAACTCCATCCAGGACCACAGTCCTCTCCTGTTAGCCTTGTGTCTATGTTTGTTAAGGTGAAACACCATCCAGGACCTCAGTCCTCTCCTGTTAGCCTTGTGTCTATGTTTGTTAAGGTGAAACACCATCCAGGACCTCAGTCCTCTCCTGTTAGCCTTGTGTCTATGTTTGTTAAGGTGAAACACCATCCAGGACCACAGTCCTCTCCTGTTAGCCTTGTGTCTATGTTTGTTAAGGTGAAACTCCATCCAGGACCACAGTCCTCTCCTGTTAGCCTTGTGTCTATGTTTGTTAAGGTGAAACACCATCCAGGACCACAGTCCTCTCCTGTTAGCCTTGTGTCTATGTTTGTTAAGGTGAAACTCCATCCAGGACCACAGTCCTCTCCTGTTAGCCTTGTGTCTATGTTTGTTAAGGTGAAACTCCATCCAGGACCACAGTCCTCTCCTGTTAGCCTTGTGTCTATGTTTGTTAAGGTGAAACACCATCCAGGACCTCAGTCCTCTCCTGTTAGCCTTGTGTCTATGTTTGTTAAGGTGAAACTCCATCCAGGACCACAGTCCTCTCCTGTTAGCCTTGTGTCTATGTTTGTTAAGGTGAAACACCATCCAGGACCTCAGTCCTCTCCTGTTAGCCTTGTGTCTATGTTTGTTAAGGTGAAACTCCATCCAGGACCACAGTCCTCTCCTGTTAGCCTTGTGTCTATGTTTGTTAAGGTGAAACTCCATCCAGGACCACAGTCCTCTCCTGTTAGCCTTGTGTCTATGTTTGTTAAGGTGAAACACCATCCAGGACCACAGTCCTCTCCTGTTAGCCTTGTGTCTATGTTTGTTAAGGTGAAACTCCATCCAGGACCACAGTCCTCTCCTGTTAGCCTTGTGTCTATGTTTGTTAAGGTGAAACACCATCCAGGACCACAGTCCTCTCCTGTTAGCCTTGTGTCTATGTTTGTTAAGGTGAAACTCCATCCAGGACCACAGTCCTCTCCTGTGTTTAGACATTGAGTGGTCTGATGAATCCACTGTGGAGAGTAAGGACAGGCAGTGGGTTGGTCAGGCTGAGTGTGATTTAGTACGTTAATGTGTATGTATGAAAAGTGGGCTCCAAAATGATTGAATAATGATGAGTGAGAAAGTTACAGAGGGTCAAAGATCATACCCCTAAGTTGTTCTAACCTTTCACCTTTACCAAATAACAGGGGAGGGTAGCATGTCTTGGGGATTTGATCTACGACCCCCCAGTAACTTTCTCACTCATCATTATTCCTGATTCATTCAGGGTTCTCTGGAATCATGGTAGGATCCACATGAATGTAGAAGTGTTTAGAAACATAGTGACCGAAGTATCACAGTACATTATTGACCATGTATTTCTACTGGGCACAAAGTCATCTGAAACACAACCAAAACCAAAGGCAAATGAATTCAACACGTTTCTAGTCACAAGCTTGATGTAGTCATTGTGTGCCAGGAATATGGGACCAAATACTACACTTTTTATTACTTTATTTATAACAGTCTTTAGGGGTGTCAATCATTTTGACCCCTACCTTTATGAGAAAAAAATAATAATATTACTTGTTAAACAAAATCTATTTTTCTGAGCAATTATATTATAATAAAATAATATTATAAAAAATGTTTTGGGAGCATACAATCTAGCTCAGTATTTAGAATTATTTTATACAGTCATTATTTCTCATCTTTATCAAGGGTGTCAATCATTTCGGACCCCACTGTATGTATTTGGTAATGAGTGTGTGTGTGTGTGTGTGTGTGTTTGTATTCTATTGTGTTCTTGCATATGAGAAATGTTTTATCTAGGAATAAAAGGCAGAGGTCTATTTGAGCCCCCCTCCTGGCAGTGTGTACCCCGGATGGGTGGAGGGTCTATACACTATTTGAGCCCCCCTCCTGGCAGTGTGTACCCCGGATGGGTGGAGGGTCTATACACTATTTGAGCCCCCCTCCTGGCAGTGTGTACCCCGGATGGGTGGAGGGTCTATACACTATTTGAGCCCCCCTCCTGGCAGTGTGTACCCCGGATGGGTGGAGGGTCTATACACTATTTGAGCCCCCCTCCTGGCAGTGTGTACCCCGGATGGGTGGAGGGTCTATACACTATTTATGGGGTGTAAAGAGTGCTGCGTGGGAGAAAAATGGACTCATTACTTTCAGCCAGTAACAGGGCACATTGGTTTTGTGGCCCGTGTGTGTGTGTGTGTGTGTGTGTGTGTGTGTGTGTGTGTGTGTGTGTGTGTGTGTGTGTGCAGTAATGTCTTTGTGAGGACACATACATAGAGTTACTTTGTGAACATACAGTATTATGTAGAGAACAATATATATTGTATGTGTAAAAAGACAATTGTACAATTTCAATTTACTAGAATGATGTTGCTCGTTTCTTCAACCCACATAGTATCACAGGTACACCTGGAGCCCTGCTACTCATCACCTCCCCAAAAACCCTGCAGCCCGATGGACTCCTCTTTTCAGTTCACTGCAGCTAGCGACTGGAACGAGCTGTAAACCACTCAAACTGGACCGTTTTATCTTCATCACAACATTCAAGGACTCAATCATGGACACTCTTACTGATACTTGTGGCTGCGTCAGGTGCTGTATTATTGTCTCTACCTTTTTGCCCTTTGTGCTGTTGTCTGTGCCCAACAATGTTTGTACCTTGTTTGTGCTGCCACCATGTTGTTGTTATGATGTGTTGCTACCGTGTTGTTGTCAGGTTGTGTTGCTACCGTGTTGTTACCATGTTGTGTTGCTACCGTGTTGTTGTCAGGTTGTGATGCTACCGTGTTGTTGTCATGTTGTGTTTCTACCGTGTTGTTCTCAGGTTGTGTTGCTACCGTGTTGTTGCCATGTTGTGTTGCTACCGTGTTGTTGTCAGGTTGTGTTGCTACCGTGTTGTTGTCATGTTGTGTTGCTACTGTGTTGTTGCCATGTTGTGTTGCTACCGTGTTGTTGCCATGTTGTGTTGCTACCGTGTTGTTGCCATGTTGTGTTGCTACCATGCTGTGTTGTCATGTGCTGCTGTTATGCTGTGTTGTTGTCTTAGGTCTCTTTATGTAGTGCTATGGTGTCTCTCTTGTAGTGATGTGTGTTTTGTCCTACATTTTTATTTTTAGTCCCAGCGCCCGGCCTCGCAGGAGGCCTTTTTCCTTTTTCCTCTTGGTAGGCCGTTATTGTAAATAAGAATTTGTTCTTAATTGACTGCCTAGTTAAATGAAGGTTAAATCAAATATAAAAATACAAACCTGACCACTCCCCACATCTGTCTGTCCTTACAGTGTCACCAGGTGCTGTCCCCTCCCTCTTCCTCCCTTCTCCCCTCCCCTCTGACCCTCTCCTTCAGACACCATTGTCCCACTAAACAATGGAGTCATTGTTACCTCAAGGTGGCTTATTGTGAGCGGTGTTCAATGGGCGCTGCAGAGGTGACCCTGACAGTGTATACACTCCCCCTCCACCCCCACCTCTCTACTCCCACCCTGACAGTGTATACACTCCCCCTCCACCCCCACCTCTCTACTCCCACCCTGACAGTGTATACACTCCCCCTCCACCCCCACCTCTCTACTCCCACCCTGACAGTGTATACACTCCCCCTCCACCCCCACCTCTCTACTCCCACCCTGACAGTGTATACACTCCCCCTCCACCTCTCTACTCCCACCCTGACAGTGTATACACTCCCCCTCCACCCCCACCTCTCTACTCCCACCCTGACAGTGTATACAGTCCCCCTCCACCCCCACCTCTCTACTCCCACCCTGACAGTGTATACACTCCCCCTCCACCTCTCTACTCCCACCCTGACAGTGTATACACTCCCCCTCCACCCCCACCTCTCTACTCCCACCCTGACAGTGTATACACTCCCCCTCCACCTCCACCTCTCTACTCCCACCCTGACAGTGTATACACTCCCCCTCCCCCTCCACCTCCACCTCTCTACTCCCACCCTGACAGTGTATACACTCCCCCTCCACCGCCACCTCTCTTCTCCCACCCTGACAGTGTATACACTCCCCCTCCACCGCCACCTCTCTACTCCCACCCTGACAGTGTATACACTCCCCCTCCACCTCCACCTCTCTACTCCCACCCTGACAGTGTATACACTCCCCCTCCACCCCCACCTCTCTACTCCCACCCTGACAGTGTATACACTCCCCCTCCACCTCCACCTCTCTACTCCACCCTGACAGTGTATACACTCCCCCTCCACCCCCACCTCTCAACTCCCACCCTGACAGTGTATACACTCCCCCTCCACCCCCACCTCTCTACTCCCACCCTGACAGTGTATACACTCCCCCTCCACCCCCACCTCTCTACTCCCACCCTGACAGTGTATACACTCCCCTCCACCTCCACCTCTCTACTCCCACCCTGACAGTGTATACACTCCCCCTCCACCCCCACCTCTCTACTCCCACCCTGACAGTGTATACACTCCCCCTCCACCTCCACCTCTCTACTCCCACCCTGACAGTGTATACACTCCCCTCCACCTCTCTACTCCCACCCTGACAGTGTATACACTCCCCCTCCACCTCTCTACTCCCACCCTGACAGTGTATACACTCCCCCTCCACCCCACCTCTCTACTCCCACCCTGACAGTGTATACACTCCCCCTCCACCTCCACCTCTCTACTCCCACCCTGACAGTGTATACACTCCCCCTCCACCCCCACCTCTCTACTCCCACCCTGACAGTGTATACACTCCCCCTCCACCCCCACCTCTCTACTCCCACCCTGACAGTGTATACACTCCCCCTCCACTTCCACCTCTCTACTCCCACCCTGACAGTGTATACACTCCCCCTCCACCTCTCTACTCCCACCCTGACAGTGTATAAACTCCCCCTCCACCTCTCTTCTCCCACTCTGACAGTGTATACACTCCACCCCCACCTCTCTTCTCCCACCCTGACAGTGTATACACCCCCCTTCCACCTCCACCTCTCTACTCCCACCCTGACAGTGTATACACTCCCCCTCCACCTCTCTTCTCCCAGCCTGACAGTGTATACACTCCCCCTCCACCTCCACCTCTCTACTCCCACCCTGACAGTGTATACACTCCCCCTCCACCTCCACCTCTCTACTCCCACCCTGACAGTGTATACACTCCCCCTCCACCCCCACCTCTCTACTCCCACCCTGACAGTGTATACACTCCCCCTCCAGCTCCACCTCTCCACTCCCACCCTGACAGTGTATACACTCCCCCTCCAGACCCCCCCCACCTCTCTATTCCCACTCTGACAGTGTATACACTCCCCCTCCACCTCCACCTCTCCACTCCCACCCTGACAGTGTATACACTCCCCCTCCACCTCCACCTCTCTACTCCCACCCTGACAGTGTATACACTCCCCCTCCACCCCCACCTCTCTACTCCCACCCTGACAGTGTATACACTCCCCCTCCAGCTCCACCTCTCCACTCCCACCCTGACAGTGTATACACTCCCCCTCCAGACCCCTCCACCTCCACCTCTCTACTCCCACACTGACAATGTATACACTCCCCCTCCACCTCCACCTCTCTACTCCCACCCTGACAGCATATATACTCCCCCTCCCCCTCCACCTCCACCTCTCTACTCCCACCCTGACAGTGTATACACACCCCCTCCACCCCCACCTCTCTACTCCCACCCTGACAGTGTATATACTCCCCCTCCACCTCTCTACTCCCACCCTGACAGTGTATACACTCCCCCTCCACCTCCACCTCTCTACTCCCACCCTGACAGTGTATACACTCCCCCTCCACCTCTCTACTCCCACCCTGACAGTGTATACACTCCCCCTCCACCTCTCTACTCCCACCCTGACAGTGAATACACTCCCCCTCCCCCTCCACCTCTCTACTCCCACCCTGACAGTGTATACACTCCCCCTCCACCTCCACCTCTCTACTCCCACCCTGACAGTGTATACACTCCCCCTCCACCGCCACCTCTCTACTCCCACCCTGACAGTGTATACACTCCCCCTCCACCCCCACCTCTCTACTCCCACCCTGACAGTGTATACACTCCCCCTCCACCTCCACCTCTCTACTCCCACCCTGATGGTGTATACACTCCCCCTCCACCTCCACCTCTCTACTCCCACCCTGATGGTGTATACACTCCCCCTCCAGACCCCTCCACCCCCACCTCTCTTCTCCCACCCTGACAGTGTATACACTCCCCCTCCACCCCCACCTCTCTTCTCCCACCCTGACAGTGTATACACTCCCCCTCCACCCCCACCTCTCTACTCCCACCCTGACAGTGTATACACTCCCCCTCCACCTCCACCTCTCCACTCCCACCCTGACAGTGTATACCCTCCCCCTCCACCTCCACCTCTCTTCTCCCACCCTGACAGTGTATACACACCCCCTCCACCCCCCACCTCTCTACTCCCACCCTGACAGCGTATACACTCCCCCTCCCCCTCCACCTCTCTACTCCCACCCTGACAGTGTATACACTCCCCCTCCACCCCCACCTCTCTACTCCCACCCTGACAGCGTATACACTCCCCCTCCCCCTCTACCTCTCTACTCCCACCCTGACAGTGTATACACACCCCCTCCACCCCCCACCTCTCTACTCCCACCCTGACAGTGTATACACTCCCCCTCCACCTCCACCTCTCTACTCCCACCCTGACAGTGTATACAGTCCCCCTCCACCCCCCACCTCTCTACTCCCACCCTGACAGTGTATACACTCCCCCTCCACCTCTCTACTCCCACCCTGACAGTGTATACACACTCCCTCCACCTCCACCTCTCTACTCCCACCCTGACAGTGTATACACACCCCCTCCACCTCCACCTCTCTTCTCCCACCCTGACAGTGTATACACTCCCCCTCCACCTCTCTACTCCCACCCTGACAGTGTATACCCTCCCCCTCCACCTCTCTATTCCCACTCTGACAGTGTATACACTCCCCCTCCACCTCCACCTCTCTTCTCCCACCCTGACAGGGTATACACTCCCCCTCCACCTCCACCTCTCTACTCCCACCCTGACAGTGTATACACTCCCCCTCCAGACCCCTCCACCCCCACCTCTCTACTCCCACCCTGACAGTGTATACACTCCCCCTACACTTCCACCTCTCTACTCCCACCCTGACAGTGTATACACTCCCCCTCCACCTCTCTACTCCCACCCTGACAGTGTATACACTCCCCCTCCACCCCCACCTCTCTTCTCCCACCCTGACAGTGTATACACTCCCCCTCCACCCCCCACCTCTCTACTCCCACCCTGACAGTGTATACACTCCCCCTCCACCTCCACCTCTCTACTCCCACCCTGACAGTGTATACACTCCCCCTCCACCCCCACCTCTCTACTCCTACCCTGACAGTGTATACACTCCCCCTCCACCCCCACCTCTCTACACTCCCCCTCCACCCCCACCTCTCTTCTCCCACCCTGACAGTGTATACACTCCCCCTCCAGTGTATCTAAGAGAGAGAGAGAGAGAGAGAGAGAGAGAGAGAGAGAGAGAGAGAGAGAGAGAGAGAGAGAGACTAAAATCTACCAAATCCCATGCTGGGGACAGACTTCAAAACCAGGTCACCCACAGTTTCCCCTTTCTCCAAATCTCTCCACCTCTTTCTTTCTATCTCTCTCTCTCTCAATTCTATTGTTTCAATTTGTCTCTCTCTCTCTACCTCTCTCTACCTCTCTCTCTACCTCTCTCTCTATGTGTCTCTCTTTTTCTCCCCAACTGACACCCAGACAGACCTATAGCAAGCCATCTTAAGCCCCAGTGCAGCTGCAGGGCCTAGGAGGACTAAATGTTTTACAATGGGAGCCCAAAATAACACAGTTACAATAGAATGACTGTTGTACATAATAGGTCAAGAGAAACTGTTAACAATGCAGGACACAGAATGGAGATTTGTCTGTTGGGCTCAGTTAGAGTTGTGCAACTTCCAATGAACTTAAAGGGCGGCAGGTAGCCTAGCAGTTAGAGCGTTGGGTCAGTACCTGAAAGGTCGCTAGCTCGACTCCCCGAGTTGATGTGCCCTTGAGCAAGGCACTTACAGTTAAAGTCGGAAGCCAAATACATTTAAACTCAGTTTTTCACAATTCCTGACATTTAATCCTAGTAAACATTCCCTGTCTTAGGTCAGTTAGGATCACCACTTTATTTTAAGAATGTGAAATGTCAGAATAATAGTAGAGAGAATGATTTATTTCAGCTTTTATTTCTTTCATCACATTCCCAGTGGGTCAGAGGTTTACATACACTCTATTAGTATTTGGTAGCATTGCCTTTAAATTGTTTAACTTGGGTCAAATGTTTCGGGTAGCCTTCCACAAGCTTCCCACAATAAGTTGGGTGAATTTTGGCCCATTCCTCCTGACAGAGCTGGTGTAACTGAGTCAGGTTTGTAGGCCTCATTGCTCGCACACGCTTTTTCAGTTCTGCCCGCACATTTTGTATAGGATTGAGGTCAGGGCTTTGTGATGGCCACTCCAATACCTTGACTTTGTTGTCCTTAAGCCATTTTGCCACAACTTTGGAAGTTTGCTTGGGGTCATTGTCCATTTGGAAGACCCATTTGCGATCAAGATTTAACTTCCTGACTGATGTCTTGAGATGTTGCTTCAATATAGCCAGATCATTTTCCTACCTCATGTTGCCATCTATTTTGTGAAGTGCACCAGTCCCTCCTGCAGCAAAGCACCCCCACAACATGATGCTGCCACCCCCGTGCTTCACGGTTGGGATGATGTTCTTCAGCTTGCAAGCCTCCCTCTTTATCCTCCAAACATAATGATGCTCATTATGGCCAAACAGTTCTATTTTTGTTTCATCAGACCAGAGGAAATTTCTCCAAAAAAGTACGATCTTTGTCCCCATGTGCAGTTGCAAATCGCAGTCTGGCTTTTTTATGGCGGTTTTGGAGCAGTGGCTTCTTCCTTGCTGAGCGGCCTTTCAGGTTATGTCGATAAAGGACTCGTTTTACTGTGGATATAGATACTTTTGTACCTGTTTCCTCCAGCATCTTCACAAGGTCCTTTGCTGTTGTTCTGGGATTGATTTGCACTTTTCGCACCAAAGTACGTTCATCTCTAGGAGACAGAACGCATTTCCTTCCTGAGCGGTATGACGGCTGCGTGTTCCCATGGTGTTTATACTGGCGTACTATTGTTTGTACAGATGAATGTGGTACCTTCAGGCATTTGGAAATTGCTCCCAAGGATGAACCAGACTTTTTCTTGAGGTCTTAGGTGATTTCTTTTGATTTCCCCATGATGTCAAGAAATGTCTTGGCTGATTTATTTTGATTCCCCATGATGTCAAGCACAGAGGCACTGCGTTTGAAGGTAGGCTTTGAAATACATCCACAGGTACACCTCCAATTGACTCAAATTATATCAATTAGCCTATCAGAAGCTTCTAAAGCCATGACATCATTTTCTGGAATTTTCCAAGCTGTTTTTACACCCAGTCAACTTAGTGTATGTAAACTTGTGACCCACTGGAATTGTGATACAGTGAATTATAAGTGAAATAATCTGTATGCAAACAATTGTTTGAAAAATGACTTGTGTCATGCACAAAGTCCTAACCGACTTGCCAAAACTATAGTTTGTTAATAAGACATTTGTGTAGTGGTTGAAAAACATGTTTTAATGACTCCAACCTAAATGTATGTAAACTTCCAACTTCAACTATAAATATAATAGCTCCAGGGTTGATAATGGCAGATACTGGCCATGACCCCACTCACCGAGGGTTGGGATATGCAAAAATAAACTGGTTTTAATTCCCACACGCATATGAATACACATTTGAAGTAGCACAAATATAAGCACCCACCAAATTACTGACTTCTGTATATTCTGCAGGGGTCTTAACTCCTCCTAACCAGGGTTTCTATGTTAACCTCTGCAGGGTCTTAACTCCTCCTAACCAGGGTTTCTGTGTTAACCTTTGCAGTGATGTTAACTCCTCCTAACCAGGGTTTCTATGTTAACCTCTGCAGTGATGTTAACTCCTCCTAACCAGGGTTTCTGTGTTAATCTCTGCAGTGATGTTAACTCCTCCTAACCAGGGTTTCTATGTTAACCTCTGCAGTGATGTTAACTCCTCCTAACCAGGGTTTCTATGTTAACCTCTGCAGGGTCTTAACTCCTCCTAACCAGGGTTTCTGTGTTAACCTTTGCAGTGATGTTAACTCCTCCTAACCAGGGTTTCTATGTTAACCTCTGCAGTGATGTTAACTCCTCCTAACCAGGGTTTCTATGTTAACCTCTGCAGTGATCTTAACTCCTCCTAACCAGGGTTTCTGTGTTAATCTCTGCAGTGATGTTAACTCCTCCTAACCAGGGTTTCTGTGTTAACCTTTGCAGTGATGTTAACTCCTCCTAACCAGGGTTTCTATGTTAACCTCTGCAGTGATGTTAACTCCTCCTAACCAGGGTTTCTGTGTTAACCTTTGCAGTGATGTTAACTCCTCCTAACCAGGGTTTCCGTGTTAACCTCTGCAGTGATGTTAACTCCTCCTAACCAGGGTTTTTGTGTTAACCTCTGCAGTGATGTTAACTCCTCCTAACCAGGGTTTCTATGTTAACCTCTGCAGTGATGTTAACTCCTCCTAACCAGGGTTTCTGTGTTAATCTCTGCAGTGATGTTAACTCCTCCTAACCAGGGTTTCTGTGTTAACCTCTGCAGGGTCTTAACTTCTCCTAACCAGGGTTTCTATGTTAACCTCTGCAGGGTCTTAACTCCTCCTAACCAGGGTTTCTATGTTAACCTCTGCAGGGTCTTAACTCCTCCTAACCAGGGTTTCTATGTTAACCTCTGCAGGGTCTTAACTCCTCCTAACCAGGGTTTCTATGTTAACCTCTGCAGTGATGTTAACTCCTCCTAACCAGGGTTTCTATGTTAACCTCTGCAGGGGTCTTAACTCCTCCTAACCAGGGTTTCTGTGTTAACCTCTGCAGGGGTCTGAACCGTGAGGTGGAGTAGTTCTTACTACAATTCATATGCTTCTCATGGAATGTCTCAAAGCTACAGTTGTCTCTATCAACGTGTCCCTCTGTGTGTCTGTGTGTGGGGGTGTAGACGGAGGACCTGTCTGTCCATCGACACCAGTGTGTGCCAAGGTATCATCTTACAACACACTGCAGACAGTCTGTGTGTGTGTGTGTGTGTGTGTGTGTGGAGTGTGTGTGTTTGTGTGTGCGTGTATGTGTGCGGAGTGTGTGTGGAGTGTGTATGTGTGTGTGTATGCGTGCGTGTGTGGATTGTGTGTGGAGTGTGTGTCTGTGTGTGTGTGTGGAGTGTGTGTGGAGTGTGTATGTGTGTGTGTATGCGTGCGTGTGTGGATTGTGTGTGGAGTGTGTGTCTGTGTGTGTGTGTGTGTGTGTGTGTGTGGAGTGTGTGTGTGTGTGTGCGTGTGTGCATGTGTGGAGTGTGTGTGTGATGGTGGTTGGTTGGGTAACAGAGTGACCATTGTAAAGCTGCATGAAGATAAGAGAGGGGGGCTTTGACTTACTTCCTGGAAAGACATGTAGACTGTCTACACAGGCAGAGCCTATATACCTTAGAACAGTTGTTCTATCTCTAATCCTAATATGCTCTGCAGCTTTTCGGTTACATTATGTCGTCCCCAGTCAGAATGAAGCTGTCTAAAGAGCTAAATAAAAAATAAAGGGGTTATAGTAGAGGAGCACGCTCACTTACTGACATACACACACACACACACACACACACACACACACACACACACACACACACACACACACACACACACACACACACACACACACACACAAATCCTCAACCAGTGTGAAACAAGGCCAAACTTCTCCCACAGCCCAGGTGATATTAAAGCTCTAAAACGAAACCTCAATTTCAACGCAATTTCCTTTCAAAATTATCCTTTGAAGTCTTTCTGCTATTTCCATTTTCTCTTTCTCTCCTTTCTCCTGCGCCAAAGAGCAGTGGCCACGGCATACAAAATCACAAGGGGAAATGACCTGCCTTAATGCTGCCAACAGCCTGTAATTTGTGTGCCGAGCGTCTGGTCGAGGCGAAAGGGTTAAGTGGGAGAGGTGGCGGGCCATTTCAGGCGCTGCACAGCGAGCTGTTTGATGTTTCTGACTGCTCACCTTGATGGAGTGTCTGTTTCTCCTCAGGGTTCTCTCTCTGAGTACCGCTAACGTTAGAACGTGTCTTGTTCTTCTGTCTCTGTTCTGTTCCACCTAGAACCTGGCGTCTTGATCCACATGCCTCATAGCTGGGAGGAAGACAAAAGAGAGGGCTGAAAGGCAGGATATTCATACAGTACTCTGGTTCTGGTGGCTCAGCTAGTTGGAACACAGAGCTTGCTATATGATGGTTTGATTCCAGTATGGGCAACATGTACTGAATGGCGTTTTAGATGATGGCTTGGTGAAGGACGATGTTATTGTCATTATTACAGTTGAAATGAATTACGGTGTTACACATCCAACAAGCTCTCACAGTCTCACTGTAGAATTAGACATTCTTCCACATTCTCCAAACGTCACATTGAAAGGTTAAGTTTAGGCACTCATTCTGAATTAAGGTAAGGGTTAAGTTTAGGCACTCATTCTGAATTAAAGTAAGGGTTAAGTTTAGGCACTCATTCTGAATTAAGGTAAGGGTTAAGTTTAGGCACTCATTCTGAATTAAGGTAAGGGATAAGTTTAGGCACTCATTCTGAATTAAGGTAAGGGTTAAGTTTAGGCACTCATTCTGAATTAAAGTAAGAGTTAAGTTTAGGCACTCATTCTGAATTAAGGTAAGGATTAAGTTTAGGCACTCATTCTGAATTAAGGTAAGGGTTAAGTTTAGGCACTCATTCTGAATTAAGGTAAGGATTAAGTTTAGGCACTCATTCTGAATTAAGGTAAGGGTTAAGTTTAGGCACTCATTCTGAATTAAGGTAAGGGTTAAGTTTAGGCACTCATTCTGAATTAAGGTAAGGGTTAAGTTTAGGCACTCATTCTGAATTAAGGTAAGGGTTAAGTTTAGGCACTCATTCTGAATTAAAGTAAGGGTTAAGTTTAGGCACTCATTCTGAATTAAGGTAAGGGTTAAGTTTAGACACTCATTCTGAATTAAAGTAAGGGTTAAGTTTAGGCACTCATTCTGAATTAAGGTAAGGGTTAAGTTTAGACACTCATTCTGAATTAAGGTAAGGGTTAAGTTTAGACACTCATTCTGAATTAAGGTAAGGGTTAAGTTTAGGCACTCATTCTGAATTAAGGTAAGGGTTAAGTTTAGGCACTCATTCTGAATTAAAGTAAGGGTTAAGGTTTGGTATAGGATTTAAACCAGTGTCTACAACTGGAATCAAACACGCAACCTTCTGATCCAGAGTCATGTGATTACGCCCATCCACCACAGACCCAAGCCTACTTGATGGTAGTAGTGCTCACTGAGTCATATGATTACGCCCATCCACCACAGACCCAAGCCTACTTGATGGTAGTAGTGCTCACTGAGTCATGTGATTACGCCCATCCACCACAGACCCAAGTCTACTTGATGGTAGTAGTGTTCACTGAGTCATATGATTACGCCCATCCACCACAGACCCAAGCCTACTTGATGGTAGTAGTGCTCACTGAGTCATGTGATTACGCCCATCCACCACAGACCCAAGCCTACTTGATGGTAGTAGTGTTCACTGAGTCATATGATTACGCCCATCCACCACAGACCCAAGCCTACTTGATGGTAGTAGTGCTCACTGAGTCATGTGATTACGCCCATCCACCACAGACCCAAGTCTACTTGATGGTAGTAGTGTTCACTGAGTCATGTGATTACGCCCATCCACCACAGACCCAAGTCTACTTGATGGTAGTAGGGCTCACTGTTGACCCTAGTGGACGATTTTGAAGGCATTTCCCGATGTTCTCAGGAAATGGATAGATGTCTGATTTCGACATCAATCTTGAACAACCTGGCTGTGCACATCTTAGTTTCCTCTGTTGACATTAGACTCTATAGGCCAGTAGAGGAATCTGTTGACATTAGACTCTATAGGCCAGTAGAGGAATCTGTTGACATTAGACTCTATAGGCCAGTAGAGGACTCTGTTGACATTAGACTCTATAGGCCAGCAGAGGAATCTGTTGACATTAGACTCTATAGGCCAGCAGAGGAATCTGTTGACATTAGACTCTATAGGCCAGCAGAGGAATCTGTTGACATTAGACTCTATAGGCCAGTAGAGGAATCTGTTGACATTAGACTCTATAGGCCAGCAGAGGAATCTGTTGACATTAGACTCTATAGGCCAGCAGAGGAATCTGTTGACATTAGACTCTATAGGCCAGCAGAGGAATCTGTTGACATTAGACTCTATAGGCCAGCAGAGGAATCTGTTGACATTAGACTCTATAGGCCAGTAGAGGAATCTGTTGACATTAGACTCTATAGGCCAGCAGAGGAATCTGTTGACATTAGACTCTATAGGCCAGTAGAGGAATCTGTTGACATTACACTCTATAGGCCAGCAGAGGAATCTGTTGACATTAGACTCTATAGGCCAGTAGAGGACTCTGTTGACATTAGACTCTATAGACCAGCAGAGGAATCTGTTGACATTAGACTCTATAGGCCAGCAGAGGAATCTGTTGACATTAGACTCTATAGACCAGCAGAGGAATCTGTTGACATTAGACTCTATAGGCCAGTAGAGGACTCTGTTGACATTAGACTCTATAGACCAGCAGAGGAATCTGTTGACATTAGACTCTATAGGCCAGTAGAGGACTCTGTTGACATTAGACTCTATAGACCAGCAGAGGAATCTGTTGACATTAGACTCTATAGGCCAGCAGAGGAATCTGTTGACATTAGACTCTATAGACCAGCAGAGGAATCTGTTGACATTAGACTCTATAGGCCAGTAGAGGACTCTGTTGACATTAGACTCTATAGGCCAGCAGAGGAATCTGTTGACATTAGACTCTATAGGCCAGCAGTGGAATCTGTTGACATTAGACTCTATAGGCCAGCAGAGGAATCTGTTGACATTAGACTCTATAGGCCAGTAGAGGAATCTGTTGACATTAGACTCTATAGGCCAGTAGAGGACTCTGTTGACATTAGACTCTATAGGCCAGTAGAGGAATCTGTTGACATTAGACTCTATAGGCCAGTAGCGGACTCTGTTGACATTAGACTCTATAGGCCAGTAGAGGAATCTGTTGACATTAGACTCTATAGGCCAGTAGAGGAATCTGTTGACATTAGACTCTATAGGCCAGCAGAGGAATCTGTTGACATTAGACTCTATAGGCCAGTAGCGGACTCTGTTGACATTAGACTCTATAGGCCAGTAGAGGAATCTGTTGACATTAGACTCTATAGGCCAGCAGAGGAATCTGTTGACATTAGACTCTATAGGCCAGCAGAGGAATCTGTTGACATTAGACTCTATAGGCCAGTAGAGGAATCTGTTGACATTAGACTCTATAGGCCAGCAGAGGAATCTGTTGACATTAGACTCTATAGGCCAGCAGAGGAATCTGTTGACATTAGACTCTATAGGCCAGCAGAGGAATCTGTTGACATTAGACTCTATAGGCCAGCAGAGGACATGTAAGAATAGGAGTAAGAAGGTGATGAATGATGTCATCAGGTGTGTGACCTCACCCCTGGGGTCACGGGGTCATGTGGGAGGGGACAGGGTCAGGGGCTAATTAAAAGACTGACTAGGTCAAAGGTCCCCATGACATCATCACAGCAGTGGTATAATGCCACTGGATTGTAAAGTATGTCAGTAAATCTGATGGGATCTCATGGACCCAATCTACCAGGCATGATTGAATTGATACATCGCTGTGCTATTCTCCAAACTCAGAGCAACGATGTGGGAAGAGCCAAGTTATATCTTGTTGGCAAAGGGCCGTAAAATCAGGGAATCCAATGGAATCCAATGGATATTTTGACTGATATCAATTTAATTTAAATATCACTATGCACAGAAAGCGTAGTACATGTTGCTGGAGAACCACTAGTTTACTGCCAACATACAGTACTTGTAATCGCAGGGTTGGTCCTGTATGGGAGACATAAATGCTTCTGGAAGTGGTGTTGGAGGGCCAGTAGGAAGCACTCTTTCCTCTGGTCCAAAAAATGTAAAATACATAATTCCCCAGGGCAGAGATTGGGACATTGCCCTGTGTAGGGTGTTATCTTTTGGATGGGGTGTTCTGACTCTCTGTGGTCACTATAGACCCCATGGCACTTATCGTAAGAGTAGGGGTGTTAACCCCAGTGTCTTGGCTAAATTCCCAATCTGGCCCTCATACCATCACGGCCACCTAATCATCCCCAGCTTCCAATTGGCTCGTTCATCCTCATCTCCTCTGTAACTATTCCCCAGGTTGTTGTTGTAAATGAGAACGTGTTCTCAGTCAACTTACCTGAACAAAAATATACATTCCAGCAGTAGTGGTGTGTGGGTAAAATCACTAGGGAAGCCAGCAAAAAGACATATTACAACCTATGTGTTGTAATAATTGCGTTGTTTGCTCTATAACCTGTTAGTTCATATGCCTTGACACTGTGATATATAAGCCTAAGACCTAGACAATAAGAAGACACAGTGGCAGAATAAACTCAACCACACCTTAGTTTCATCACAAAACCGGAAATAAACCTCTGTCCAGTGAAGTCCACAAAGCATATTGCATGAAACAAACAGTTACATGACCTACAGCATGGTCAAGCAAGGTCATGTTTCAGACTACTAAACAACTATTGATTTAGAAGCACAGAGTCGAAAAGAAAACAGGAGCTGCCTCCAACGTTCCAGCACCATTTCAACTTCAGCATTTCAACATCATCTAATCACCTCTTAGTCTGATACAGTGACAACTAAAAGATACCAAAAACTATTTAGTCCAATCAACGTAAGCTAAATGTGATGTGGCTGTCCATGGTTCTGATTTCTCTCTGTGTGTATGTGCGTTTGTGTTTGTGCAAGTAGAAAAAACATGTTGTCACGGTTGTCGTAAGGAGAAGCGGACCAAAGTGCAGCGTGTGTGTCCTTCCACATTTTATTTACACTGTGAAACTATGTGGCTCAGTTGGTAGAGCATGGTGTTTGCAACGCCAGCATGGTGTGTGCCACGCCAGGGTTGTGGGTTCGATTCCCACGGGGGGCCAGGACAAAAAAAAAATGTATGAAATGTATGTATTCACTACTGTAAGTCACTCTGGATAAGAGCGTCTGCTAAATGACTAAAATGTAAATGTATAAACAAAACAACAAACCGTGACGCAGAGTTGAAACATACACTACTCAAAAAACTATCTCCCACAAACCCAGGTGGAAAAAAAACTACTTAAGTATGATCTCCAATTAGAGACAATGAGGACCAGCTGCCTCTAATTAGAGATCATCCCAAACACAACCCAACATAGAAATACAAAACTAGAACCTGACAACATAGAAATAGAATACATAGAACAAAGAACTACAAATCTCGAATGCCCACCCAAATCACACCCTGACATAACCAAAATAGAGAAACAAAACGTCTCTCTCAGGTCAGGGCATGACACATGTTAACTCACCCTGTAGAGAAAGTCCAATGCCATCCTCCTCTCTTTCACGTTGACGTAACGGCCTATGACTGTCATACAGTCTTTTTTGTTGTCAGGCTACCTGGCTAAAATGCTAAAAATGCTTGCTCACTGGCCTAACTTCCTTTCATGGACAACGTTCCCTAGTTAGCCCTCTACATCTATCTACATGTTGAACTTCCATCCTCTCAGGCCAGGGGCACAATGTATGGATTTATGGTTGGATCAGAATAGACGTTTTAATCATTGGCCAGTACGAAGAATTAAGTAAAACCACAAGTCCAAATCCCTATCTCCATCCATGGCTAATTTCGGAAAGGACCAATTTTAGCTAGCTAGCTAGCCACTGGAGGACAACAACAAAATGAGATGCAACAATTCAAGTTGTTTCTGTCAATGACATATTGCTCTTGATGTGATGTGATTTGAGTGAAGCCAAATCCAAACTGGCTTCCCTTTACACTTTGTTTTGGTTCGCCAGGACTATTCACAGTTGAGCTCACTCAATTTAGCTCAACGCTGATTGGCTATTATTTTATACTTTTTTTTAATCAAGGGAGGCCAAATGCTCACTGGCTTTTTTATTTTATTCTCAGTCCATTTTTTGGGGAAGCCTGGCTTCCCTTGGCATCCATGAATACACGCCACTGCCTACAATACAGTAAAAATAAATATTTGAGTATTGATGTCCATTCTGTTTAATCCGTTTCTATGCCCCCTCCCATTTGGTGTTGTCGCGGCATGATGACCTCAAAGCTGTATGAGTCACCCCATTCAAGAGCCTCTCACTTTCTTTACGAGGGAAGCCAGCCCTCAGCTGGTTCACATGTTCCTAATCAGACTAAAAATAGGGCAGCACAATCCCCCTACAACCCCCTTTTCCCCCTCTCCCCTTTTAAATATTTCAGTCCACTTCTAAATATTTCAGTGCTCCCTCTTTCTTCCCCTGTGATCTAGCGAACAGGGGGAGAAGCGGAGGGGTAAGATGGGTGTGGAATGGAGATCTTACAGAATGTAAAGAATGAGAAAGCATATTTAAAGACTGAGAATCCAATGCTGGCATACTGTAGGCTGACATGGGGGCCCATGTGACAGACAGATATACAAGTCTGAGTTGACATGTGTATGTGATAACACACATGATTAATTGGCTGCTTACAGCTGGGTTTGATTAGCCCTGGTGGGGGTTTATTATTGATTTAACTAGGCAAGTCAGTTAAGAACAAATTCTTATTTACAGTCATGGCCTACCAGGGAACAGTGGGTTAACTGCCTTGTTCAGTGGTAGAACGACATATTTTTACCTTGTCAGCTCAGGGATTCAATCCAGCTACCTTTCAGTTACTGGCCCAACACTCTGAACACTAGGCTGCCTGCTGCACCGGTGCCTGGTTAAAGCAGAGACAGACCTTGTTCCTCACACCACCGTCTGTTTGTTGTGTTGTGTGTGTGCACTCTGGATGCTTTGAACTGTGTGTGTGTGCTTCTTCCTCTGCTGCAGTGTGCTCTTCTACACATCTCTCAGACGACACCATCCTGTTAAGATTTATTAATTACAAGGCACAGAGAGATAGGGAGAATTGGAGAATTGGAGAAAGAGAGCATGGAAATTGAAAAGTAACAGAGATATGCTAATTGAAAGGCCTTTTGAATAACTGCAGACATTTTTTAAATGCACTTTATCAGTTATTGAATGTCATAGTTTTTCACTCTGTCTCCCTTTATCCAATTCTTTATTCAATTCATTCACTCTCTTCTCCTTCTCTTTGATATGCGTCTCTCCCTCTCTTTTCTAACCGTCATTTTTTATTTATAGCCTCTTATTATGTTCCCTCTCTGTCTCTCTCTCTGTCTCTCCCTGTCTCTCTTTCTCCCCCCTCTCTGTCTCTCTCTCTCTCTCTGTCTCTCCCTGTCTCTCTTTCTCCCCCCCTCTCTGTCTCTCTCTCTCTCTGTCTCTCTCTCTTTCTCTCCCTGTCTCTCTTTCTCCCCCTCTCTGTCTCTCTCTGTCTCTCTCTGTCTCTCCCTGTCTCTCTTTCTCCCCCCTCTCTGTCTCTCTCTCTCTCTTTCTCTCCCTGTCTCTCTTTCTCCCCCCTCTCTCTGTCTCTCTCTGTCTCTCTGTCTCTCCCTGTCTCTCTTTCTCCCCCCTCTCTCTCTCTCTCTCTCTTTCTCTCCCTGTCTCTCTTTCTCCCCCCTCTCTCTATCTCTCTCTGTCTCTCTCTGTCTCTCTCTGTCTCTCCCTGTCTCTCTTTCTCCCCCCTCTCTCTGTCTCTCTCTGTCTCTCTCTGTATCTCCCTGTCTCTCTTTCTCCCCCCCTCTCCCCACCTCTCTCTGTCTCTCTCTGTCTCTCCCTGTCTCTCTTTCTCCCCCCTCTCTGTCTCTGTCAATTCAATTAATGTCTCTCTCTGTCTCTCCCTGTCTCTCTTTCCCCCCCTCTCTCTGTCTCTCTCTGTCTCTCTCTGTCTCTCCCTGTCTCTCTTTCCCCACCCTCTCTCTGTCTCCCTCTGTCTCTCCCTGTCTCTCTTTCCCCCTCCCTCCTGTCTCCTTCTTC
>NW_021822953.1:51731-80625 GCF_901001165.1 Salmo trutta
GTTTAAACAGACCATCCCCTGGCATGGCACAGTGCTATATTAACCAGACCATCCCCTGGCATGGCCAGTGCTATATTTAACCGAAGAACATCCCCTGGCATGCACAGTGCTATATACCAGACCATCCCCTGGCATGGCACAGTGCTATATTAACCAGACCATCCCTGGCATGGCACAGTGCTATATTAACCAGACCATCCCCTGGCACAGTGCTATATTAACCAGACCATCCCCTGGCATGCACAGTGCTATATTAACCAGACCGTCCCCTGGCATGGCACAGTGCTATATTAACCAGACCATCCCCTTGGCATGGCACAGTGCTATATTAACCAGACCATCCCCTGGCATGGCACAGTGCTATATTAACCAGACCATCCCCTGGCATGGCACAGTGCTATATTAACCAGACCATCCCCTGGCATGGGCACAGTGCTATATTACCAGACCATCCCCTGGCATGGCACAGTGCTATATTAACCAGACCATCCCCTGGCATGGCACAGTGCTATATTAACCAGACCATACCCCTGGCATGGCACAGTGCTATATTAACCAGACCATCCCCTGGCATGGCACAGTGCTATATTAACCAGACCATCCCCTGGCATGGCACGGGTCAGACCAGACCTCTTCATTATATAACCCCACAGACGAGCAACCCCAAGCGGAAAGTCAACCTCCCAGCAGAGAGTACTACTCCTCATTGAAATGAAGGATACATTCACCCAGCTGGAGGTAAGGCAGGTGGAGCTGGAACAGCAGGTGATTACACTCCAGTCAGCACAGACCCAGACAACAGTCCAGCACAACAACACCCCCTTAACCAGACACAGACAACAGTCCAGCACAACAACACCCCCTTAACCAGACCCAGACAACAGTCCAGCACAACAACACCCCCTTAACCAGAACCGGAGAGCTGGAGGTAAGGAGAGAGACATATTCTGCACTCCTGGACTGCGGTGAGACAGTTCAACAATATAAAAAAGCAAGAGCAGGTAGAGAACAGAGCACTAGAGGAGAGGAATCAGAACTGCTGGAGGAGAGGGGAGGGGGATGGAAGGAGAGAATCAGACTGCTGGAGGAGAGGGTGGGGGGGGATGGAAGGAGAGAATCAGACTGCTGGAGGAGAGGGTGAGGGGATGGAAGGAAGGAGAATCAGACTGCTGGAGGAGAGGGTGAGGGGGATGGAAGAGAGACGAATCAGACTTGCTGGAGGGAGAGGTGAGGGGGATTGGAAGGAGCGAATCATACTGCTGGAGGAGAGGGTGGAGGGGGATGGAAGGAGAGAATCAGACTGCTGGAGGAGAGGGTGAGGGGGATGGAAGGAGAGAATCAGACTGCTGGAGGAGAGGGTGAGGGGGATGGAAGGAGAGAATCAAGACTGCTGGGGAGGAGAGGTGAGGGGGATGGAAGGAGAGAAATCAGACTGCTGGAGGGAGAGGGTGAGGGGGATGGAAGGAGAGAATCAGACTGCTGGAGGATGGAGGGTGAGGGGGAGGGAAGGAGAGAATCAGACTGCTGGAGGAGAGGGTGAGGGGGATGGAAGGAGAGAATCAGACTGCTGGAGGAGAGGGTGAGGGGGATGGAAGGAGAGAATCAGACTGCTGGAGGAGAGGGGGGGGGGATGGAAGGAGATAATCAGACTGCTGGAGGAGAGGGTGCGGGGGATGGAAGGAGAGAATCAGACTGCTGGGGGAGAGGGTGAGGGGGAGATGGAAAGGAGGAGAATCAGGAGTGGCTGGGGAGGGTGAGGGGGATGGAAGGAGAGAATCAGACTGCTGGAGGAGAGGGTGAGGGGGATGGAAGGAGAGAATCAGACTGCTGGAGGAGAGGGTGAGGGGGATGGAAGGAGAGAATCAGACTGCTGGAGGAGAGGGTGAGGGGGGAGGGAAGGAGAGAATCAGACTGCTGGAGGAGAGGGTGAGGGGGATGGAAGGAGAGAATCAGACTGCTGGAGGAGAGGGTGAGGGGGATGGAAGGAGAGAATCAGACTGCTGGAGGAGAGGGTGGGGGGGGATGGAAGGAGAGAATCAGACTGCTGGAGGAGAGGGTGAGGGGGATGGAAGGAGAGAATCAGACTGTTGGAGGAGAGGGTGAGGGGGATGGAAGGAGAGAATCAGACTGCTGGGGGAGAGGGGTGAGGGGGATGGAAGGAGAGAATCAGACTGCTGGAGGAGAGGGTGAGGGGGATGGAAGGAGAGAATCAGACTGCTGGAGGAGAGGGTGAGGGGGATGGAAGGAGAGAATCAGACTGCTGGAGGAGAGGGTGAGGGGGATGGAAGGAGAAAATCAGACTGCTGGAGGAGAGAGTGAGGGGATGGAAGGAGAGAAATCAGACTGCTGGGAGGAGAGGGTGGGGGGGATGGAAGGAGAGAATCAGACTGCTGGAGGAGAGGGTGGGGGGGATGGAAGGAGAGAATCAGACTGCTGGAGGAGAGGGTGGGGGGGATGGAAGGAGAGAATCAGACTGCTGGAGGAGAGGGTGAGGGGGATGGAAGGAGAGAATCAGACTGCTGGAGGAGAGGGTGAGGGGGATGGAAGGAGAGAATCAGACTGCTGGAGGAGAGGGTGAGGGGGATGGAAGGAGAGAATCAGACTGCTGGAGGAGAGGGTGAGGGGGATGGAAGGAGAGGATCAGACTACTGGAGGAGAGGGGTGAGGGGGATGGAAGGAGAGAATCAGACTGCTGGGGGAGAGGGTGAGGGGGATGGAAGGAGAGGATCAGACTACTGGAGGAGAGGGTGAGGGGGATGGAAGGAGAGAATCAGACTGCTGGAGGAGAGGGTGAGGGGGAGGGAAGGAGAGAATCAGACTGCTGGAGGAGAGGGTGAGGGGGATGGAAGGAGAGAATCAGACTGCTGGAGGAGAGGGTGAGGGGGAGGGAAGGAGAGAATCAGACTACTGGAGGAGAGGGTGAGGGGGATGGAAGGAGAGAATCAGACTGCTGGAGGAGAGGGTGAGGGGGATGGAAGGAGAGAATCAGACTGCTGGAGGAGAGGGTGAGGGGGATGGAAGGAGAGAATCAGACTGCTGGAGGAGAGGGTGGGGGGGATGGAAGGAGAGAATCAGACTGCTGGAGGAGAGGGTGAGGGGGATGGAAGGAGAGAATCAGACTGCTGAGGAGAGAGTGAGGGGATGGAAGGAGAGAATCAGACTGCTGGAGGAGAGGGTGGGGGGGATGGAAGGAGAGAATCAGACTGCTGGAGGAGAGGGTGGGGGGGATGGAAGGAGAGAATCAGACTGCTGGAGGAGAGGGTGAGGGGGATGGAAGGAGAGAATCAGACTGCTGGGGGGGGGTTAGGGGGATGGAAGGAGAGGATCAGACTACTGGAGGAGAGGGTGAGGGGGATGGAAGGAGAGAATCAGACTGCTGGAGGAGAGGGTGAGGGGGATGGAAGGAGAGAATCAGACTGCTGGAGGAGAGGGTGAGGGGGATGGAAGGAGAGAATCAGACTGCTGGAGGAGAGGGTGGGGGGGATGGAAGGAGAGAATCAGACTGCTGGAGGAGAGGGTGAGGGGGATGGAAGGAGAGAATCAGACTGCTGAGGAGAGAGTGAGGGGATGGAAGGAGAGAATCAGACTGCTGGAGGAGAGGGTGGGGGGGATGGAAGGAGAGAATCAGACTGCTGGAGGAGAGGGTGGGGGGGATGGAAGGAGAGAATCAGACTGCTGGAGGAGAGGGTGAGGGGGATGGAAGGAGAGAATCAGACTGCTGGGGGGGGGTTAGGGGGATGGAAGGAGAGGATCAGACTACTGGAGGAGAGGGTGAGGGGGATGGAAGGAGAGAATCAGACTGCTGGAGGAGAGGGTGAGGGGGATGGAAGGAGAGAATCAGACTGCTGGAGGAGAGGGTGAGGGGGATGGCATGTGACAGAGAACAACCCACTAGAGAGGTGGCCACCCCCGCAGAGAAGCCAACAGAACAGCCCACCTCAGCTCCCGACAAAAGTCTCAACACCACAGCAGAACAGTCCACACCAGACCCTGACCATAGTGTTAACACCACAGCAGAACAGTCCACACCAGACCCTGACCATAGTGTTAACACCACAGCAGAACAGTCCACACCAGACCCTGACCATAGTGTTAACACCACAGCAGAACAGTCCACACCAGACCCTGACCATAGTGTTGACACCACAGCAGAACAGTCCACACCAGACCCTGACCATAGTGTTAACATCACAGCAGAACAGTCCACACCAGACCCTGACCATAGTGTTAACATCACAGCAGAACAGTCCACACCAGACCCTGACCATAGTGTTAACACCACAGCAGAACAGTCCACTCCAGACCCTGACCATAGTGTTAACACCACAGCAGAACAGTCCACTCCAGACCCTGACCATAGTGTTAACACCACAGCAGAACAGTCCACACCAGACCCTGACCATAGCGTCAACATCACAGCAGAACAGACAAGTGAAGAACGCCAAGCCCAGGGGATCTCACCCCCTCTGAGCACCCCCCCCGTCAGCCACCCTGATAGCCCTCCTGACAACCCCCACACACCCGCTGAGGACATGCACTAGACACAGATTGTACTCCTTATGGACTCAAATGGGAAATACATACAAGAATTGAAATTGAGAGAGAAAGAGAGACAGAGAGAGAAAGAGTGAGACAGACAGAGACTGGCGTCATGTGAGACAGCACTTCTCTTCATCACATTGAGATCCCACAGCACCAGTCTCTGTCGGCTTCCTGTAACACCATGCCAGTGTCTCTGCAGCCCCAAAACCCACTAATCTATCACACATCAGCTGCAATCAACTCCTATTCTTTATCCCATCCTGATTATGTTCAGATCAATACGTCTGATGAAACCTTGTACTCACTACCCATGATCCAGCTGACGTTCGTACAGAATACAATAAAAGCAATCACTGAGGTGAAATCTGTGTGTAATTCCTAACCTCTCTCTCTCTCTCTCTCTCTCGCTCTCTCTCTCTCTCTCTCTCTCTCTCTCTCTCTCTCTCTCTCTCTCTCACACACACACACACACACACACACACACACACACACACACACACACACATACAAACACACACACACCTTTAATAATGGACATGCCTCTGATGCTAGGGAGAGATAGTGGTGCATTGATTGTGATTTTGTTGATGAAACACCATCCAGGACCACAGTCCTCTCCTGTTAGCCTTGTGTCTATATTTATTAAGGTGAAACACCATCCAGGATCTCAGTCCTCTCCTGTTAGCCTTGTGTCTATGTTTGTTAAGGTGAAACTCCATCCAGGACCTCAGTCCTCTCCTGTTAGCCTTGTGTCTATGTTTGTTAACCTCTACGGGCCACGGGGGCAGTATTGAGAATTTTGAAAAAAATATGTGCCCATTTTTAACTGCCTCCTACACCAACTCAGAAGCTAGGATATGCATATTATTACCAGATTTGGATAGAAAACACTCTGAATTTTCTAAAACAGTTTGAATGGTGTCTGTAAGTATAACAAAACTCATATTGCAGGCAAAAACCTGTGAAAAATAGATTTAAAAAAATGAGAATTTTGTGACTGTACTATTTAGTGTCATTGTTTTATAGATACCACAGTGAGAAAGGATTCAGTTCGCAACTCCTAAGGCTTCCACTAGATGTCAACGATCTTTAGAAAGTTGTTTGAAGCATCTGTGATGAATACAGACCGAATTAGAATGCTTACAAGTTGACACGTCATCACTTCATTTTTTGCGCCTGCGCATAAATCTGAGAAGAGTGTCTTTGTCATAATCGTTTATTCTAGACACTTGATAGGTTGTGTGAAAATATTACTGATGTTTACTGATGTTTCACGTTAAAAATGGACCAAAAGATTAATGCTAAACAACGTTTGACATGTTTGAAGAAACGTAAATAGATTATTTACTAGGTTTTCTTTAGCTTTTCGGCGTGACTTTACACTGCCCACCTCATTTTGTGGGAGCCTACTGAACGCTAACTATTTGGACATAAATTATGAACTTTGTCAAAAGAAACCACATTTGTTCTGGACCTGGGATCTCTGGCAGCGCCTTCTGATGGAGATAATCAAAGGTAAGGGGATATTTAGAATGTTATTATCGATATTAGATGATGCTAATGCTAACGGTATAGCTTAGCTTAGCTTATAGCTTATTGTTGTTAGCATAGTACCAAGTTTATTGCAAAATGTGATTTCCCAGTAAAGTTATTTTGAGATCTGGCCATTCGGTAGCAATTACGAGATGATAATATATTATTCTTTGAATGACAATATTATAATTTACCAATGTTTTCGAATAGTAATTCCGTGATTTGTAATGCTGGATTCACTGGGAGCATTCGAGCCGAAAAAAATTCTGAATTTCACCGCGACTGTAAATGCTGTTTTTGGATATAAATATGAACTTGATGGAACTAAAAATGCATGTATTGTATAACATAATGTCCTATGAGTGTCATCTGATGCAGATTGTCAAAGGTAAGTGCATAATTCTAGCTAGTTTTCTGTCTGTTGATGCCCTTCTTTGAATTGGCTAAACATTACACGCAGCTATTGTCAATGTACTCTCCTCACATAACCTAACTTTATGCATTCTCCGTAAAGCCTCTGAAAATCGGACAGCGTGGTTAGATTTAGGAGATATATCTTTCAAATGGAGGAAAATAGTTGATTATTTGATTATTTGAAATGATTACTCTTGCAGTTTTGAATTCCCCGCCATGGTCACATGACAATGAATCCCAATACCGGGATAAGATCCTGCCCCCTGGCCTCAACAGGTTTTTAAGGTGAAACTCCATCCAGGACCTCAGTCCTCTCCTGTTAGCCTTGTGTCTATATTTGTTAAGGTGAAACACCATCCAGGACCACAGTCCTCTCCTGTTAGCCTTGTGTCTATGTTTGTTAAGGTGAAACTCCATCCAGGACCTCAGTCCTCTCCTGTTAGCCTTGTGTCTATGTTTGTTAAGGTGAAACACCATCCAGGACCTCAGTCCTCTCCTGTTAGCCTTGTGTCTATGTTTGTTAATGTGAAACACCATCCAGGACCTCAGTCCTCTCCTGTTAGCCTTGTGTCTATGTTTGTTAAGGTGAAACTCCATCCAGGACCTCAGTCCTCTCCTGTTAGCCTTGTGTCTATGTTTGTTAAGGTGAAACACCATCCAGGACCTCAGTCCTCTCCTGTTAGCCTTGTGTCTATGTTTGTTAGGGTGAAACTCCATCCAGGACCTCAGTCCTCTCCTGTTAGCCTTGTGTCTATGTTTGTTAAGGTGAAACACCGTCCAGGATCTCAGTCCTCACCTGTTAGCCTTGTGTCTATGTTTGTTAAGGTGAAACACCATCCAGGACCACAGTCCTCTCCTGTTAGCCTTGTGTCTATGTTTGTTAAGGTGAAACACCATCCAGGATCTCAGTCCTCTCATGTTAGCCTTGTGTCTATGTTTGTTAAGGTGAAACACCATCCAGGACCTCAGTCCTCTCCTGTTAGCCTTGTGTCTATGTTTGTTAAGGTGAAACACCATCCAGGACCTCAGTCCTCTCCTGTTAGCCTTGTGTCTATGTTTGTTAAGGTGAAACACCATCCAGGACCTCAGTCCTCTCCTGTTAGCCTTGTGTCTATGTTTGTTATGGTGAAACACCATCCAGGACCACAGTCCTCTCCTGTTAGCCTTGTGTCTATGTTTGTTAAGGTGAAACACCATCCAGGACCTCAGTCCTCTCCTGTTAGCCTTGTGTCTATGTTTGTTAAGGTGAAACACCATCCAGGACCTCAGTCCTCTCCTGTTAGCCTTGTGTCTATGTTTGTTAAGGTGAAACACCATCCAGGACCTCAGTCCTCTCCTGTTAGCCTTGTGTCTATGTTTGTTAAGGTGAAACACCATCCAGGACCACAGTCCTCTCCTGTTAGCCTTGTGTCTATGTTTGTTAAGGTGAAACACCATCCAGGACCTCAGTCCTCTCCTGTTAGCCTTGTGTCTATGTTTGTTAAGGTGAAACACCATCCAGGACCTCAGTCCTCTCCTGTTAGCCTTGTGTCTATGTTTGTTAAGGTGAAACACCATCCAGGACCTCAGTCCTCTCCTGTTAGCCTTGTGTCTATGTTTGTTAAGGTGAAACTCCATCCAGGACCACAGTCCTCTCCTGTTAGCCTTGTGTCTATGTTTGTTAAGGTGAAACACCATCCAGGACCTCAGTCCTCTCCTGTTAGCCTTGTGTCTATGTTTGTTAAGGTGAAACACCATCCAGGACCTCAGTCCTCTCCTGTTAGCCTTGTGTCTATGTTGTTAAGGTGAAACACCATCCAGGACCTCAGTCCTCTCCTGTTAGCCTTGTGTCTATGTTTGTTAAGGTGAAACACCATCCAGGACCACAGTCCTCTCCTGTTAGCCTTGTGTCTATGTTTGTTAAGGTGAAACACCATCCAGGACCTCAGTCCTCTCCTGTTAGCCTTGTGTCTATGTTTGTTAAGGTGAAACACCATCCAGGACCTCAGTCCTCTCCTGTTAGCCTTGTGTCTATGTTTGTTAAGGTGAAACACCATCCAGGACCTCAGTCCTCTCCTGTTAGCCTTGTGTCTATGTTTGTTAAGGTGAAACTCCATCCAGGACCACAGTCCTCTCCTGTGTTTAGACATAGAGTGGTCTGATGAATCCACTGTGGAGAGTAAGGACAGGCAGTGGGTTGGTCAGGCTGAGTGTGATTTAGTACGTTAATGTGTATGTATGAAAAGTGGGCTCCAAAATGATTGAATAATGATGAGTGAGAGAGTTACAGAGGGTCAAAGATCATACCCCTAAGTTGTTCTAACCTTTCACCTTTACCAAATAACAGGGGAGGGTAGCATGTCTTGGGGATTTGATCTACGACCCCCCAGTAACTTTCTCACTCATCATTATTCCTGATTCATTCAGGGTTCTCTGGAATCATGGTAGGATCCACATGAATGTAGAAGTGTTTAGAAACATATTCTATTCTTATTTACAATAGAAGTGACCGAAGTATCACAGTACATTATTGACCATGTATTTCTACTGGGCACAAAGTCATCTGAAACACAACCAAAACCAAAGGCAAATGAATTCAACACGTTTCTAGTCACAAGCTTGATGTAGTCATTGCGTGCCAGGAATATGGGACCAAATACTACACTTTTTATTACTTTATTTATAACAATCTTTAGGAGTGTCAATCATTTTGACCCCTACCTTTATGAGAAAAACAATTATTACTTGTTAAACAAAATCTCTTTCTCTGAGCAATTATATTATGACAAAATAATATAATACATTTTTTTTGGGAGCATACAATCTAGCTCAGTATTTAGAGTTAGTTTATACAGTCATTATTTCTCATCTTTATCAAGGGTGTCAATCATTTCGGACCCCACTGTATGTATTTGGTAATGAGTGTGTGTGTGTGTTTGTATTCTATTGTGTTCTTGCATATGAGAAATGTTTTATCTAGGAATAAAAGGCAGAGGTCTATTTGAGCCCCCCTCCTGGCAGTGTGTACCCCGGATGGGTGGAGGGTCTATACACTATTTGAGCCCCCCTCCTGGCAGTGTGTACCCCGGATGGGTGGAGGGTCTATACACTATTTGAGCCCCCCTCCTGGCAGTGTGTACCCCGGATGGGTGGAGGGTCTATACACTATTTGAGCCCCCCTCCTGGCAGTGTGTACCCCGGATGGGTGGAGGGTCTATACACTATTTGAGCCCCCCTCCTGGCAGTGTGTACCCCGGATGGGTGGAGGGTCTATACACTATTTGAGCCCCCCCTCCTGGCAGTGTGTACCCCGGATGGGTGGAGGGTCTATACACTATTTGAGCCCCCCTCCTGGCAGTGTGTACCCCGGATGGGTGGAGGGTCTATACACTATTTGAGCCCCCCTCCTGGCAGTGTGTACCCCGGATGGGTGGAGGGTCTATACACTATTTGAGCCCCCCTCCTGGCAGTGTGTACCCCGGATGGGTGGAGGGTCTATACACTATTTATGGGGTGTAAAGAGTGCTGCGTGGGAGAAAAATGGACTCATTACTTTCAGCCAGTAACAGGGCACATTGGTTTTGTGGCCTGTGTGTGTGTGTGTGTGTGTGTGTGTGTGTTTGTGTGTGTGTGTGTGTGTGTGTGTGTGTGTGTGTGTGTGCAGTAATGTCTTTGTGAGGACACATACATAGAGTTACTTTGTGAACATACAGTATTATGTAGAGAACAATATATATTGTATGTGTAAAAAGACAATTGTACAATTTCAATTTACTAGAATGATGTTGCTCGTTTCTTCAACCCACATAGTATCACAGGTACACCTGGAGCCCTGCTACTCATCACCTCCACAAAAACCTTGCAGCCCGATGGACTCCTCTTTTCAGTTCACTGCAGCTAGCGACTGGAACGAGCTGTAAACCACTCAAACTGGACCGTTTTATCTTCATCACAACATTCAAGGACTCAATCATGGACACTCTTACTGATACTTGTGGCTGCGTCAGGTGCTGTATTATTGTCTCTACCTTTTTGCCCTTTGTGCTGTTGTCTGTGCCCAACAATGTTTGTACCTTGTTTGTGCTGCCACCGTGTTGTTGTCATGTTGTGTTGCTACCGTGTTGTTGTCAGGTTGTGTTGCTACCGTGTTGTTGTCATGTTGTGTTGCTACTGTGTTGTTGTCAGGTTGTGTTGCTACCGTGTTGTTGTCAGGTTGTGTTGCTATCGTGTTGTTGCCATGTTGTGTTGCTACCGTGTTGTTGTCAGGTTGTGTTGCTACCGTGTTGTTGCCATGTTGTGTTGCTACCGTGTTCTTGTCAGGTTGTGTTGCTACCGTGTTGTTGCCATGTTGTGTTGCTACCATGCTGTGTTGTCATGTGCTGCTGTCATGCTGTGTTGTTGTCTTAGGTCTCTTTATGTAGTGCTATGGTGTCTCTCTTGTAGTGATGTGTGTTTTGTCCTACATTTTTATTTTTAGTCCCAGCGCCCGGCCTCGCAGGAGGCCTTTTTCCTCTTGGTAGGCCGTTATTGTAAATAAGAATTTGTTCTTAATTGACTGCCTAGTTAAATGAAGGTTAAATCAAATATATAAATACAAACCTGACCACTCCCCACATCTGTCTGTCCTTATAGTGTCACCAGGTGCTGTCCCCTCCCTCTTCCTCCCTCTTCCTCCCTTCTCCCCTCCCCTCTGACCCTCTCCTTCAGACACCATTGTCCCACTAAACAATGGAGTCATTGTTACCTCAAGGTGGCTTACTGTGAGTGGTGTTCAATGGGCGCTGCAGAGGTGACCCTGACAGTGTATACACTCCCCCTCCACCCCCACCTCTCTTCTCCCACCCTGACAGTGAATACACTCCCCCTCCACATCCACCTCTCTTCTCCCACCCTGACAGTGAATACACTCCCCCTCCACCCCACCCCTCTACTCCCACCCTGACAGTGTATACACTCCCCCTCCACCCCCCACCTCTCTACTCCCACCCTGACAGTGTATACACTCCCCCTCCACCCCCACCTCTCTACTCCCACCCTGACAGTGTATACACTCCCCCTCCACCCCCACCTCTCTACTCCCACCCTGACAGTGTATACACTCCCTCTCCACCCCCACCTCTCTACTCCCACCCTGACAGTGTATACACTCCCCCTCCACCTCCACCTCTCTACTCCACCCTGACAGTGTATACACTCCCCCTCCACCCCCACCTCTCTACTCCCACCATGACAGTGTATACACTCCCTCTCCACCTCCACCTCTCTACTCCCACCCTGACAGTGTATACACTCCCTCTCCACCCCCACCTCTCTTCTCCCACCCTGACAGTGTATACACTCCCTCTCCACCTCCACCTCTCTACTCCCACCCTGACAGTGTATACACTCCCCCTCCACCCCCACCTCTCTACTCCCACCATGACAGTGTATACACTCCCTCTCCACCTCCACCTCTCTACTCCCACCCTGACAGTGTATACACTCCCCCTCCACCCCCACCTCTCTACTCCCACCCTGACAGTGTATACACTCCCTCTCCACCCCCACCTCTCTACTCCCACCATGACAGAGTATACACTCCCCCTCCACCTCCACCTCTCTACTCCCACCCTGAGTGTATACACTCCCCCTCCACCTCCACCTCTCTTCTCCCACCCTGACAGTGTATACACTCCCCCTCCACCTCCACCTCTCTACTCCCACCCTGACAGTGTATACACTCCCTCTCCACCCCCACCTCTCTACTCCCACCATGACAGTGTATACACTCCCCCTCCACCTCCACCTCTCTTCTCCCACCCTGACAGTGTATACACTCCACCCCCACCTCTCTACTCCCACCCTGACAGTGTATACACTCCCCCTCCACCCCCACCTCTCTACTCCCACCCTGACAGTGTATACACTCCCCCTCCACATCCACCTCTCTACTCCCACCCTGACAGTGTATACACTCCCCCTCCAGACCCCTCCACCCCCACCTCTCTACTCCCACCATGACAGTGTATACACTCCCCCTCCACATCCACCTCTCTACTCCCACCCTGACAGTGTATACACTCCCTCTCCACCCCCACCTCTCTACTCCCACCATGACAGTGTATACACTCCCCCTCCACATCCACCTCTCTACTCCCACCCTGACAGTGTATACACTCCCCCTCCACATCCACCTCTCTACTCCCACCCTGACAGTGTATACACTCCCCCTCCACCCCCACCTCTCTTCTCCCACCCTGACAGTGTATACACTCCCCCTCCACCCCCACCTCTCTACTCCCACCCTGACAGTGTATACACTCCCTCTCCACCCCCACCTCTCTACTCCCACCCTGACAGTGTATACACTCCCCCTCTACCCCCACCTCTCTACTCCCACCCTGACAGTGTATACACTCCCTCTCCACCCCCACCTCTCTACTCCCACCCTGACAGTGTATACACTCCCCCTCCAGACCCCTCCACCCCCACCTCTCTACTCCCACCCTGACAGTGTATACACTCCCCCTCCACCCCTACCTCTCTTCTCCCACCCTGACAGTGTATACACTCCCTCTCCACCTCCACCTCTCTTCTCCCACCCTGACAGTGTATACACTCCCCCTCCACCTCCACCTCTCTACTCCCACCCTGACAGTGTATACACTCCCTCTCCACCCCCACCTCTCTACTCCCACCATGACAGTGTATACACTCCCTCTCCACCTCCACCTCTCTACTCCCACCCTGACAGTGTATACACTCCCTCTCCACCCCCACCTCTCTACTCCCACCCTGACAGTGTATACACTCCCCCTCCACATCCACCTCTCTACTCCCACCCTGAGTGTATACACTCCCCCTCCACCTCCACCTCTCTTCTCCCACCCTGACAGTGTATACACTCCCCCTCCACCTCCACCTCTCTACTCCCACCCTGAGAGTGTATACACTCCCTCTCCCTCTCCACCCCCACCTCTCTACTCCCACCATGACAGTGTATACACTCCCCCTCCACCTCCACCTCTCTTCTCCCACCCTGACAGTGTATACACTCCACCCCCACCTCTCTACTCCCACCCTGACAGTGTATACACTCCACCCCCACCTCTCTACTCCCACCCTGACAGTGTATACACTCCCCCTCCACCCCCACCACTCTACTCCCACCCTGACAGTGTATACACTCCCCCTCCACCTCTCTACTCCCACCCTGACAGTGTATACACTCCCCCTCCACCTCTCTTCTTCCACCCTGACAGTGTATACACTCCCCCTCCACCCCCACCTCTCTACTCCCACCCTGACAGTGTATACACTCCCCCTCCACCTCTCTTCCTCCACCCTGACAGTGTATACACTCCCCCTCCCCCATGCTGGGGACAGACTTCAAAACCAGGTCACCCACAGTTTCCCCTTTCTCCAAATCTCTCCACCTTTCTCTTTCTATCTCTCTCTCTCTCAATTCAATTATTTCAATTTGTCTCTCTCTCTACCTCTCTCTCTACCTCTCTCTCTATGTGTCTCTCTTTTTCTCCCCAACTGACACCCAGACAGACCTATAGCAAGCCATCTTAAGCCCCAGTGCAGCTGCAGGGCCTCGGAGGACTAAATGTTTTACAATGGGAGCCCAAAATAACACAGTTACAATAGAATGACTGTTGTACATAATAGGTCAAGAGAAATTGTTAACAATGCAGGACACAGAATGGAGATTTGTCTGTTGGGCTCAGTTAGAGTTGTGCAACTTCCAATGAACTTAAAGGGCGGCAGGTAGCCTAGCAGTTAGAGCGTTGGGTCAGTAACAGAAAGGTCGCTAGCTCGACTCCCCGAGTTGATGTGCCCTTGAGCAAGGCACTTACAGTTAAAGTCGGAAGTTTACATACACCTTAGCCAAATACATTTAAACTCAGTTTTTCACTATTCCTGACATTTAATCCTAGTAAACATTCCCTGTCTTAGGTCAGTTAGGATCACCACTTTATTTTAAGAATGTGAAATGTCAGAATAATAGTAGAGAGAATGATTTATTTCAGCTTTTATTTCTTTCATCATATTCCCAGTGGGACAGAAGTTTACATACACTCAAATATTATTTGGTAGCATTGCCTTTAAATTGTTTAACTTGGGTCAAACGTTTCAGGTAGCCTTCCACAAGCTTCCCACAATAAGTTGGGTGAATTTTGGCCCATTCCTCCTGACAGAGCTGGTGTAACTGAGTCAGGTTAGTAGGCCTCATTGCTCGCACACACTTTTTCAGTTCTGCCCGCACATTTTCTATAGGATTGAGGTCAGGGCTTTGTGATGCCCACTCCAATACCTTGACTTTGTTGTCCTTAAGCCATTTTGCCACAACTTTGGAAGTATGCTTGGGGTCATTGTCCATTTGGAAGACCCATTTGCGATCAAGATTTAACTTCCTGACTGATGTCTTGAGCTGTTGCTTCAATATAGCCAGATCATTTTCCTACCTCATGTTGCCATCTATTTTGTGAAGTGCACCAGTCCCTCCTGCAGCAAAGCACCCCCACAACAGGATGCTGCCACCCCCGTGCTCCACGGCTGGGATGGTGTTCTGTGGCTTGCAAGCCTCCCCCTTTTTCCTCCAAACATAACTATGGTCATTATGGCCAAACAGTTCTATTTTTGTTTCATCAGACCAGAGGAAATTTCTCCAAAATGTACGATCTTTGTCCCCATGTGCAGTTGCAAACCGTAGTCTGGCTTTGTTATGACGGTTTTGGAGCAGTGGCTTCTTCCTTGCTGAGCAGCCTTTCAGGTCACGTCGATATAGGACTTGTTTTACTGTGGATATAGATACTTTTGTACCTGTTTCCTCCAGCATCTTCACAAGGTCCTTTGCTGTTGTTCTGGGATTGATTTGCACTTTTCGCACCAAAGTACGTTAATCTCTAGGAGACAGAACGCATTTCCTTCCTGAGCGGTATGTCGGCTGCGTGTTCCCATGGTGTTTATACTTGCGTACTATTGTTTGTACAGATGAATGTGGTGCCTTCAGGCATTTGGAAATTGCTCCCAAGGATGAACCAGAGTTTTTCTTGAGGTCTTGGGTGATTTCTTTTGATTTCCCCATGATGTCAAGAAATGTCTTGGCTAATTTATTTTGATTTTCCCATGATGTCAGGCACTGCGTTTGAAGGTAGGCCTTGAAATACATCCACAGGTACACCTCCAATTGACTCAAATTATATCAATTAGCCTATCAGAAGCTTCTAAAGCCATGACATCATTTTCTGGCATTTTCAAAGCTGTTTTTAGACCCAGTCAACTTAGTGTATGTAAACTTCTGACCCACTGGAATTGTGATACAGTGAATTATAAGTGAAATAATCTGTATACAAACAATTGTTTGAAAAAAGACTTGTGTCATGCACAAAGTAGATGTCCTAACCGACTTGCCAAAACTATAGTTTGTTAATAAGACATTTGTGTAGTGGTTGAAAAACAAGTTTTAATGACTCCAACCTAAATGTATGTAAACTTCCAACTTCAACTATAAATATAATAGCTCCAGGGTTGATAATGGCAGATACTGGCCATGACCCCACTCACCGAGGGTTGGGATATGCAAAAATAAACTAGTTTTAATTCACACACGCATATGAATACATTTGAAGTAGCACAAATATAAGCACCCACCAAATTATTGACTTCTGTATATTCTGCAGGGGTCTTAACTCCTCCTAACCAGGGTTTCTGTGTTAACCTCTGCAGTGGTCTTAACTCCTCCTAACCAGAGTTTCTGTGTTAACCTCTGGAGGGGTCTTAACTCCTCCTAACCAGAGTTTCTGTGTTAACCTCTGCAGGGGTCTTAACTCCTCCTAACCAGGGTTTCTGTGTTAACCTCTGCAGGGGTCTTAACTTCTCCTAACCAGGGTTTCCGTGTTAACCTCTGCAGGGGTCTTAACTCCTCCTAACCAGGGTTTCCACCTTCCGGAGACACCTGAAACCCCACCTCTTTAAGGAATACCTGGGATAGGATAAAGTAATCCTTCTAACCCCCCCCCCACCCCCAAAAGATTTAGATGCACTATTGTAAAGTGGTTGTTCCACTGGATATCATAAGGTGAATGCACCGATTTGTAAGTCGCTCTGGATGAGAGCGTCTGCTAAATGACTTAAATGTAAATGTAAATGTTTCTGTGCTAACCTCTGCAGTGATCTTAACTCCTCCTAACCAGGGTTTCTGTGTTAACCTCTGCAGTGATGTTAACTCCTCCTAACCAGGGTTTCTGTGTTAACCTCTGCAGTGATGTTAACTCCTCCTAACCAGGGTTTCTGTGTTAACCTCTGCAGGGGTCTTAACTCCTCCTAACCAGGGTTTCTGTGTTAACCTCTGCAGTGATCTTAACTCCTCCTAACCAGGGTTTCTGTGTTAACCTCTGCAGTGATCTTAACTCCTCCTAACCAGAGTTTCTGTGTTAACCTCTGCAGGGGTCTGAACCGTGAGGTGAAGTAGTTCTTACTACAATTCATATGCTTCTCATGGAATGTCTCAAAGCTACAGTTGTCTCTATCAACGTGTCCCTCTGTGTGTCTGTGTGTGGGGGTGTAGACGGAGGACCTGTCTGTCCATCGCCGCCAGTGTGTGCCAAGGTATCATCTTACAACACACTGCAGACAGTTTGTGCGTGCGTGCGTGTGTGGAGTGTGTGTGAAGTGTGTGTCTCTGTGTGTGTGTGTGTGTGTGTGTGGAGTGTGTGTGTTTGTGTGTGCGTGTGTGTGTGCGGAGTGTGTGTGGTGTGTGTGTGTGTGTGTATGCGTGCGTGTGTGGATTGTGTGTGGATTGTGTGTGTTCGTGTGTGTGTGGAGCGTGTGTATGTGTGTGTGTTCGTGTGTGCGTGTGTGGAGTCTGTGTGTGATGGTGGTTGGTAGAGTAACGGAGTGACCATTGTAAAGCTGCATGAAATTAAGAGAGGGGGGCTTTGACTTAGTTCCTGGAAAGACATGTAAACTGTCTACACAGGCAGAGGCTATATACCTTAGAACAGTTGTTCTATATCTAATCCTACTATGCTCTGCAGATTTTCGGTTACATTATGTCGTCCCCAGTCAGAATGAAGCTGTCTTATTGTGATCGTCCCCAGTCAGAATAAAGCTGTCTTATTGTGATCGTCCCCAGTCAGAATGAAGCAGTCTTATTGTGATCGTCCCCAGTCAGAATGAAGCTGTCTTATTGTGATCTTCCCCAGTCAGAATGAATTTGTCTTATTGTGATTGTCCTCAGTCAGAATGAAGCTGTCTTATTGTGATCGTCCCCGGTCAGAATGAAGCTGTCTTATTGTGATCGTCCCCGGTCAGAATGAAGCTGTCTTGTTGTGATCGTCCCCTGTCAGAATGAAGCTGTCTTGTTGTGATCGTCCCCAGTCAGAATGAAGCTGTCTTGTTGTGATCGTCCCCAGTCAGAATGAAGCTGTCTTATTGTGATCGTCCCCAGTCAGAATTAATCTGTCTTGTTGTGATCGTCCCCAGTCAGAATGAAGCTGTCTTGTTGTGATCGTCCCCAGTCAAAATGAAGCGGTCTTGTTGTGATCGTCCCCGGTCAGAATGAAGCTGTCTTATTGTGATCGTCCCCAGTCAGAATGAAGCGGTCTTGTTGTGATCGTCCCCGGTCAGAATAAAGCTGTCTTATTGTGATCGTCCCCGGACAGAATGAAGCTGTCTTATTGTGATCGTCCCCGGTTAGAATGAAGCTGTCTTGTTGTGATCGTCCCCGGTCAGAATGAAGCTGTCTTATTGTGATCGTCCCCGGTCAGAATGAAGCTGTCTTATTGTGATCGTTCCCAGTCAGAAAGAAGCTGTCTTATTGTGATCGTTCCCAGTCAGAAAGAAGCTGTCTTATTGTGATTGTCCCCAGTCAGAATGAAGCAGTCTTATTGTGATCGTCCCCGGTCAGAATGAAGCTGTCTTGTTGTGATCGTCCCCTGTCAGAATGAAGCTGTCTTGTTGTGATCGTCCCCAGTCAGAATGAAGCTGTCTTGTTGTGATCGTCCCCAGTCAGAATGAAGCTGTCTTGTCGTGATCGTCCCCAGTCAGAATGAAGCTGTCTTGTTGTGATCGTCCTCAGTCAAAATGAAGCGGTGTTGTTGTGATCGTCCCCGGTCAGAATGAAGCTGTCTTATTGTGATCGTCCCGGTCAGAATGAAGCTGTCTTATTGTGATCGTCCCCGGTCAGAATGAAGCTGTCTTATTGTGATCGTCCACGTTCAGAATGAAGCTGTCTTGTTGTGATCGTCCCCGGTCAGAATGAAGCTGTCTTGTTGTGATCGTCCCCAGTCAGAATGAATCTGTCTCGTTGTGATCGTCCCCAGTCAGAATGAAGCTGTCTTACATTTTACATTTACATTTTAGTCATTTAGCAGACGCTCTTATCCAGAGCGACTTACAGTAGTGAATGCATACATTTCATTTCATACATTTTTTTTCTGTGCTGGCCCCCCGTGGGAATCGAACCCACAACCCTGGCGTTGCAAACACCATGCTCTACCAACTGAGCTACAGGGAAGGCCCCCACACCAGTGGTGTGGGGGCTGTGCTTTGGCAAAGTGGGTGGGGTTATATCCTGCCTGTTTGGCCCTGTCCGGGGGTTTCATTGGATGGGGCCACAGTGTCTCCTGACCCCTCCTGTCTCAGCCTCCAGTATTTATGCTGCAGTAGTTTATGTGTCGGGGGGCTAGGGTCAGTCTGTTACATCTGGAGTATTTATCTTGTCTTATCCGGTGTCCTGTGTGAATTTAAATATGCTCTCTCTAATTCTCTCTCTCTTTCTCTCTTTCTTTCTTTCTCTCTCTCGGAGGACCTGAGCCCTAGGACCATGCTTCAGGACGACCTGGCATGATGACTCCTTGCTGTCCCCAGTTCACCTGGCCGTGCTGCTGCTCCAGTTTCAACTGTTCTGCCTGCGGCTATGGAACCCTGACCTGTTCACCGGACGTGCTACCTGTCCCAGACCTGCTCTCCCAGACCTGCTGGAACCCTGACCTGTTCACCGGACGTGCTACCTGTCCCAGACCTGCTGTTTCAACTCTCTAGAGACAGCAGGAGCGGTAGAGATACTCTCAAAGATCGGCTATGAAAAAGCCAACTGACACTTACTCTTGAGTTTCTGACTTGTTGCACCCTCGACAACTACTATGATTATTATTATTTGACCATGCTGGTCATTTATGAACATTTGAACATCTTGGCCATGTGCTGTTATAAACTCCCACCGGCACAGCCAGAAGAGGACTGGCCACCCCTCATAGCCTGGTTCCTCTCTAGGTTTCTTCCTAGGTTTTGGCCTTTCTAGGGAGTTTTTCCTAGTCACCGTGCTTCTACACCTGCATTGCTTGCTGTTTGGGTTTTTAGGCTGGGTTTCTGTACAGCACTTTGAGATATCAGCTGATGTAAGAAGGGCTATATAAATACATTTGATTTGATTTGATTTGTTGTGATCGTCCCCAGTCAGAATGAAGCTGTCTTATTGTGATAGTCTCCAGTCAGAATGACGCTGTCTTATTGTGATCGTCTCCAGTCAGAATGACGCTGTCTTATTGTGATCGTCCCCGGTCAGAATGAAGCTGTCTTATTGTGATCGTTCCCGGTCAAAATGAAGCTGTCTTATTGTGATCGTCCCCGGTCAGAATGAAGCTGTCTTATTGTGATCGTCCCCAGTCAGAATGAAGCTGTCTTATTGTGATCGTCCCGGTCAGAATGAAGCTGTCTTATTGTGATCGTCCCGGTCAGAATGAAGCTGTCTTATTGTGATCGTCCCTAGTCAGAATGAAGCTGTCTTATTGTGATCGTCCCTAGTCAGAATGAAGCTGTCTTATTGTGATCGTCCCTAGTCAGAATGAGCTGATCTTATTGGATCGTCCATAGAATGAAGCTGTCTTATTGTGATCGTCCCTAGTCAGAATGAAGCTGTCTTATTGTGATCGTCCCTAGTCAGAATGAAGCTGTCTTATTGTGATCGTCCCCGGTCAGAATGAAGCTGTCTTATTGTGATAGTCTCCAGTCAGAATGACGCTGTCTTATTGTGATCGTCTCCAGTCAGAATGACGCTGTCTTATTGTGATCGTCCCCGGTCAGAATGAAGCTGTCTTATTGTGATCGTTCCCGGTCAAAATGAAGCTGTCTTATTGTGATCGTCCCCGGTCAGAATGAAGCTGTCTTATTGTGATCGTCCCAGTCAGAATGAAGCTGTCTTATTGTGATCGTCCCGGTCAGAATGAAGCTGTCTTATTGTGATCGTCCCGGTCAGAATGAAGCTGTCTTATTGTGATCGTCCCTAGTCAGAATGAAGCTGTCTTATTGTGATCGTCCCTAGTCAGAATGAAGCTGTCTTATTGTGATCGTCCCTAGTCAGAATGAAGCTGTCTTATTGTGATCGTCCCTAGTCAGAATGAAGCTGTCTTATTGTGATCGTCCCTAGTCAGAATGAAGCTGTCTTATTGTGATCGTCCCCGGTCAGAATGAAGCTGTCTTATTGTGATCGTCCCTAGTCAGAATGAAGCTGTCTTATTGTGATCGTCCCTAGTCAGAATGAAGCTGTCTTATTGTGATCGTCCCTAGTCAGAATGAAGCTGTCTTATTGTGATCGTCCCGGTCAGAATGAAGCTGTCTTATTGTGATCGTCCCTAGTCAGAATGAAGCTGTCTTATTGTGATCGTCCCTAGTCAGAATGAAGCTGTCTTATTGTGATCGTCCCCAGTCAGAATGAAGCTGTCTTATTGTGATCGTCCCTAGTCAGAATGAAGCTGTCTTATTGTGATCGTCCCTAGTCAGAATGAAGCTGTCTTATTGTGATCGTCCCTAGTCAGAATGAAGCTGTCTTATTGTGATCGTCCCTAGTCAGAATGAAGCTGTCTTATTGTGATCGTCCCGGTCAGAATGAAGCTTGTCTTATTGTGATCGTCCCCCAGTCAGAATGAAGCTGTCTTATTGTGATCGTCCCTAGTCAGAATGAAGCTGTCTTATTGTGATCGTCCCTAGTCAGAATGAAGCTGTCTTATTGTGATCGTCCCTAGTCAGAATGAAGCTGTCTTATTGTGATCGTCCCTAGTCAGAATGAAGCTGTCTTATTGTGATCGTCCCTAGTCAGAATGAAGCTGTCTTATTGTGATCGTCCCTAGTCAGAATGAAGCTGTCTTATTGTGATCGTCCCGGTCAGAATGAAGCTGTCTTATTGTGATCGTCCCTAGTCAGAATGAAGCTGTCTTATTGTGATCGTCCCTAGTCAGAATGAAGCTGTCTTATTGTGATCGTCCCCGGTCAGAATGAAGCTGTCTTGTTGTGATCGTCCCTAGTCAGAATGAAGCTGTCTTATTGTGATCGTCCCTAGTCAGAATGAAGCTGTCTTATTGTGATCGTCCCCGGTCAGAATGAAGCTGTCTTGTTGTGATCGTCCCTAGTCAGAATGAAGCTGTCTTGTTGTCATCGTCCCTAGTCAGAATGAAGCTGTCTTATTGTGATCGTCCCCGGTCAGAATGAAGCTGTCTTGTTGTGATCGTCCCTAGTCAGAATGAAGCTGTCTTATTGTGATCGTCCCTAGTCAGAATGAAGCTGTCTTATTGTGATCGTCCCCGGTCAGAATGAAGCTGTCTTGTTGTGATCGTCCCCGGTCAGAATGAAGCTGTCTTATTGTGATCGTCCCTAGTCAGAATGAAGCTGTCTTGTTGTGATCGTCCCCGGTCAGAATGAAGCTGTCTTGTTGTGATCGTCCCTAGTCAGAATGAATCTGTCTTGTTGTGATCGTCCCCGGTCAGAATGAAGCTGTCTTATTGTGATCGTCCCTAGTCAGAATGAAGCTGTCTTATTGTGATCGTCCCTGGTCAGAATGAAGCTGTCTTATTGTGATCGTCCCCGGTCAGAATGAAGCTGTCTTGTTGTGATCGTCCCCGGTCAGAATGAAGCTGTCTTGTTGTGATCGTCCCCGGTCAGAATGAAGCTGTCTTGTTGTGATCGTCCCCGGTCAGAATGAAGCTGTCTTATTGTGATCGTCCCTAGTCAGAATGAAGCTGTCTTGTTGTGATCGTCCCCGGTCAGAATGAAGCTGTCTTGTTGTGATCGTTCCCAGTCAGAATGAAGCTGTCTTATTGTGATCGTCCCGGTCAGAATGAAGCTGTCTTATTGTGATCGTCCCGGTCAGAATGAAGCTGTCTTGTTGTGATCGTCCCCGGTCAGAATGAAGCTGTCTTATTGTGATCGTCCCTAGTCAGAATGAAGCTGTCTTGTTGTGATCGTCCCCGGTCAGAATGAAGCTGTCTTGTTGTGATTGTTCCCAGTCAGAATGAAGCTGTCTTATTGTGATCGTCCCTAGTCAGAATGAAGCTGTCTTATTGTGATCGTCCCGGTCAGAATGAAGCTGTCTTATTGTGATCGTCCCTAGTCAGAATGAAGCTGTCTTGTTGTGATCGTCCCCGGTCAGAATGAAGCTGTCTTATTGTGATCGTCCCTAGTCAGAATGAAGCTGTCTTGTTGTGATCGTCCCGGTCAGAATGAAGCTGTCTTATTGTGATCGTCCCGGTCAGAATGAAGCTGTCTTATTGTGATCGTCCCGGTCAGAATGAAGCTGTCTAAAGAGCTAAATAAAAAATAAAGAAACACATGGTATATTTACTGATGACTGAATCAAATGAATGTAATTATCTTACAGTGTATGAGCAGGGGTTATAGTAGAGGAGCACGCTCACCTACTGACATACACACCTTGAAGTAGACACACACACACACACACACACACACACACACACACACACACACACACACGTAACCGATGTGAAATGGCTAGTTAGTTAGCGGTGGTGCGCGCTAATAGCGTTTGAATCAGTGACGTCACTCGCTCTGAGACTTGAAGTAGGGTTTCCCCTTGCGTTGCAAGGGCCGTGGCTTTTGTGGCGCGATGGGTAACGATGCTTCGTGGGTGTCAGTTGTTGATGTGTGCAAGGGTCCCTGGTTCCAGCTCAGGTTGGGGCGAAGAGAGGGACGGAACCTACACTGTTACACACACACACACACACAAATCCTCAACCAGTGTGAAACAAGGCCAAACTTCTCCCACAGCCCAGGTAATATTAAAGCTCTAAAACGAAACCTCAATTTCAACGCAATTTCCCTTCAAAATTATCCTTTGAAGTCTTTCTGCTATTTCCATTTTCTCTTTCTCTCCTTTCTCCTGCGCCAAAGAGCAGTGGCCACGGCATACAAAATCACAAGGGGAAATGACCTGCCTTAATGCTGCCAACAGCCTGTAATTTGTGTGCCGAGCGTCTGATCGAGGCGAAGGGGTTAAGTGGGAGAGGTGGCGGGCCATTTCAGGTTCTGCACAGCGAGCTGTTTGATGTTTCTGACTGCTCACCTTGATGGAGTGTCTGTTTCTCCTCAGGGTTCTCTCTCTGAGTACCGCTAACGTTAGAACGTGTCTTGTTCTTCTATCTCTATTCTGTTCCACCTAGAACCTGGCGTCTTGATCCACATGCCTCATAGTTGGGAGGAAGACAAAAGAGAGGGCTGAAAGGCAGGATATTCATACAGTACTCTGGTTCTGGTGGCTCAGCTAGTTGGAACACAGAGCTTGCTATATGATGGTTTGATTCCAGTATGGGCAACATGTACTGAATGGCGTTTTAGATGATGGCTTGGTGAAGGACGATGTTATTGTCATTATTACAGTTGAAATGAATTACGGTGTTACACATCCAACAAGCTCTCACAGTCTCACTGTAGAATTAGACATTCATCCACATTCTCCAAACGTCACATCGAAAGGTTAAGTTAAGGCACTCATTCTGAATTAAGGTAAGGGTTAAGTTTAGGCACTCATTCTGAATTAAGGTAAGTGTTAAGTTTAGGCACTCATTCTCAATTAAGGTAAGGGTTAAGTTTAGGCACTCATTCCAATGGTGGAACAAGCTCCCTCACGACGCCAGGACAGCTCCCTCACCTTCCGGAGACACCTGAAACCCCACCTCTTTAAGGAATACCTGGGATAGGATAAAGTAATCCTTCTAACCCCCCCCCCCCTTAAAAGATTTAGATGCCCTATTGTAAAGTGGTTGTTCCACTGGATATCATAAGGTGAATGCACCAATTTGTAAGTCGCTCTGGATAAGAGCGTCTGCTAAATGACGTAAATGTAAATGTAGGCCAGCAGAGGAATCTGTTGACATTAGACTCTATAGGCCAGCAGAGGAATCTGTTGACATTAGACTCTATAGGCCAGCAGAGGAATCTGTTGACATTAGACTCTATAGGCCAGCAGGGGATTCTGTTGACATTAGACTCTATAGGCCAGCAGAGGAATCTGTTGACATTAGACTCTATAGGCCAGTAGAGGAATCTGTTGACATTAGACTCTATAGGCCAGCAGAGGAATCTGTTGACATTAGACTCTATAGGCCAGTAGAGGAATCTGTTGACATTAGACTCTATAGGCCAGCAGAGGAATCTGTTGACATTAGACTCTATAGGCCAGTAGAGGATTCTGTTGACATTAGACTCTATAGGCCAGTAGAGGAATCTGTTGACATTAGACTCTATAGGCCAGTAGAGGATTCTGTTGACATTAGACTCTATAGGCCAGTAGAGGAATCTGTTGACATTAGACTCTATAGGCCAGTAGAGGAATCTGTTGACATTAGACTCTATAGGCCAGTAGAGAAATCTGTTGACATTAGACTCTATAGGCCAGTAGAGGAATCTGTTGACATTAGACTCTATAGGCCAGTAGAGGAATCTGTTGACATTAGACTCTATAGGCCAGTAGAGGAATCTGTTGACATTAGACTCTATAGGCCAGCAGAGGACATGTAAGAATAGGAGTAAGAAGGTGATGAATGATGATGTCATCAGGTGTGTGACCTCACCCCTGGGGTCACGGGGTCATGTGGGAGGGGACAGGGTCAAGGGCTAATTAAAAGACTGACTAGGTCAAAGGTCCCCCATGACATCATCACAGCAGTGGTATAATGCCACTGGATTGTAAAGTATGTCAGTAAATCTGATGGGATCTCATGGACCCAATCTACCAGGCATGATTGAATTGATACATCGCTGTGCTATTCTCCAAACTCAGAGCAACGATGTGGGAAGAGCCAAGTTATATCTTGTTGGCAAAGGGCCGTAAAGTCAGGGAATCCAATGGAATCCAATGGATATTTTGACTGATATCAATTTAATTTAAATATCACTATGCACAGAAAGTGTAGTACATGTTGCTGGAGAACCACTAGTTTACTGCCAACATACAGTACTTGTAATCGTATAGTACATTCAGGTAAACATTCAGTAGCATACCACCAATCTGGCCCTCATACCATCATGGCCACCTAATCATCCCCAGCTTCCAATTGGCTCGTTCATCCTCATCTCCCCTGTAACTATTCCCCAGGTTGTTGCTGTAAATGAGAACGTGTTCTCAGTCAACTTACCTGAACAAAAATATACATTCCAGCAGTAGTGGTGTGTGGGTAAAATCACTAGGGAAGCCAGCAAAAAGACATGTTACAACCTATGTGTTGTGATAATTGCGTTGTTTGCTCTATAACCTGTTAGTTCATATGCCTTGCCACCATGATATATAAGCCTAAGACCTAGACAATAAGAAGACACAGTAGCAGAATAAATTCAACCACACCTTAGTTTCATCACAAAACCGGAAATAAACCTCTGTCCAGTGAAGTCCACAAAGCATATTGCATGAAACAAACAGTTACATGACCTACAGCATGGTCAAGCAAGGTAATGTTTCAGACTACTAAACAACTATTGATTTAGAAGCACAGAGTTGAAAAGAAAACAGGAGCTGCCTCCAACGTTCCAGCACCATTTCAACTTCAGCATTTCAACATCATCTAATCACCTCTTCTTAGTCTGATACAGTGACAACTAAAAGATACCAAAAACGATTTAGTCCAATCAACGTAAGCTAAATGTGATGTGGCTGTCCATGGTTCTGATTTCTCTCTGTGTGTATGTGCGTTTGTGTTTGTGCAAGTAGAAAGAACATGTTGTCACGGTTGTCGTAAGGAGAAGCGGACCAAAGTGCAGCGTGTGTGTCGTTCCACATTTTATTTACACTGTGAAACTATGCGAACAAAACAACAAACCGTGATGCAGAGTTGAAACATACACTACTCAAAAAACTATCTCCCACAAACCCAGGTGGAAAAAAAACTACTTAAGTATGATCTCCAATTAGAGACAACAAGGTCCAGCTGCCTCTAATTGGAGATCATCCCAAACACAACCCAACATAGAAATACAAAACTAGAACCTGACAACATAGAAATAGAAAACATAGAATAGAACAAAGAACTACAAATCTCGAATGCCCACCCAAATCACACCCTGACCTAACCAAAATAGAGAAACAAAACGTCTCTCTCAGGTCAGGGCATGACACATGTTAACTCACCCTGTAGAGAAAGTCCAATGCCATCCTCCTCTCTATGACTGTCGGCCTATGACTGTCATACAGTCTTTTTTGTTGTCAGGCTACCTGGCTAAAATGCTTGCTCACTGGCCTAACTTCCTTTCATGGACAACGTTCCCTAGTTAGCCCTCTATATCTATCTACATGTTGAACTTCCATCCTCTCAGGCCAGGGGCACAATGTATGGATTTATGGTTGGATCAGAATAGACATTTTAATCATTGGCCAGTATGAAGAATTAAGTAAAACCACAAGTCCAAATCCCTATCTCCATCCATGGCTAATTTCGGAAAGGACCAATTTTAGCTAGCTAGCTAGCCACTGGAGGACAACAACAAAATGAGATGCAACAATTCAAGTTGTTTCTGTCAATGACATATTGCTCTTGATGTGATGTGATTTGAGTGAAGCCAAATCCAAACTGGCTTCCCTTTACACTTTGTTTTGGTTCGTCAGGACCATTCACAGTTGAGCTCATTCAATTTAGCTCAATGCTGATTGGCTATTATTTTATACTTTTTTTTAATCAAGGGAGGCCAAATGCTCACTGGCTTTTTTATTTTATTCTCAGTCCATTTTTTGGGGAAGCCTGGCTTCCCTTGGCATCCATGAATACACGCCACTGCCTACAATACAGTCAAAATAAATATTTGAGTATTGATGTCCATTCTGTTTAATCCGTTTCTATGCCCCCTCCCGTTTGGTGTTGTCGCGGCATGATGACCTCAAAGCTGTATGAGTCACCCCATTCAAGAGCCTCTCACTTTCTTTACGAGGGAAGCCAGCCCTCAGCTGGTTCACATGTTCCTAATCAGACTAAAAATAGAGCAGCACAATCCCCCTACAACCCCCTTTTCCCCCTCTCCCCTTTTAAATATTTCAGTCCACTTCTAAATATTTCAGTGCTCCCTCTTTCTTCCCCTGTGATCTAGCGAACAGGGGGAGAAGCGGAGGGGTAAGATGGGTGTGGAATGGAGATCTTACAGAATGTAAAGAATGAGAAAGCATATTTAAAGACTGAGAATCCAATGCTGGCATACTGTAGGCTGACATGGAGGCCCATGTGACAGACAGATATACAAGTCTAAGTTGACATGTGTATGTGATAACACACATGATTAATTGGCTGCTTACAGCTGGGTTTGATTAGCCCTGGTGGGGGTTTATTATTGATTTAACTAGGCAAGTCAGTTAAGAACAAATTCTTATTTACAGTGATGGCCTACCAGGAAACAGTGGGTTAACTGCCTTGTTCAGGGGTAGAACGACATATTTTTACCTTGTCAGCTCAGGGATTCAATCCAGCAACCTTTCAGTTACTGGCCCAACACTCTAACCACTAGGCTACCTGCCGCACCGGTGCCTGGTTAAAGCAGAGACAGACCTTGTTCCCCACACCACCGTCTGTTTGTTGTGTTGTGTGTGTGCACTCTGGATGCTTTGAACTGCTGATGTGTCTGTGATCTGGATCTAGAAGTGTGTGTGTGTGTGTGTGTGTCTGTGTGTGTGTGCGTGCTTCTTCCTCTGCTGCAGTGTGCTCTTCTACACATCTCTCAGACGACACCATCCTGTTAAGATGTATTAATTACAAGGCACAGAGAGATAGGGAGAATTGGAGAAAGAGAGCATGGAAATTGAAAAGTAACAGAGATATGCTAATTGAAAGGCCTTTTGAATAACTGCAGACATTTTTTAAATGCACTTTATCAGTTATTGAATGTCATAGTTTTTCACTGTCTCCCTTTATCCAATTCTTTATTCAATTCATTCACTCTCTTCTCCTTCTCTTTGATATGCGTCTCTCCCTCTCTTTTCTAACCGTCATTTTTTATTTATAGCCCCTTATTATGTTCTCTCTCTGTCTCTCTCTGTCTCTCCCTGTCTCTCTTTCTCCACCCTCTCGCTGTCTCTCTCTCTCTCTCTTTCTCTCCCTGTCTCTCTTTCTCCCCCCTCTCTCTGTCTCTCTCTGTCTCTCTGTCTCTCCCTGTATCTCTTTCTCCCCCCCCTCTC
>NW_021822954.1:0-40966 GCF_901001165.1 Salmo trutta
GAGAGGGAAAAACCAACTCCACAGCAGAGAGGGAAAAACCAACTCAGCAAAAGAGAGGGAAAAACCAACTCAGCAAAAGAGAGGGAAAACCAACTCCACAGCAGAGAGGGAAAAACCAACTGCACAGCAGAGAGGGAGAAACCAACTCCACAGCAGAGAGGGAAAAACCAACCCCACAGCAGAGAGGGAAAAACCAACCCCACAGCAGAGAGGGAGAAACCAACTCCACAGCAGAGAGGGAAAAACCAAGTCCACAGCAGAGGGAAAAACCAAACCCCACAGCATAGAGGGAAAAACCAACTGCACAGCAGAGAGGGAGAAACCAACTCCACAGCAGAGAGGGAAAAACCAACCCCACAGCAGAGAGGGTAAAATCAACTCCACAGCAGAGAGGGAAAAACCAACTCCACAGCAGAGAGGGAAAAACCAACTCCACAGCAGAGAGGGAGAAACAAACTCCACAGCAGAGAGGGAAAAACCAACTCCACAGCAGAGAGGGTAAAACCAACTCCACAGCAGAGAGGAAAACCAAACTTCCCACCAGCAGAGAGGGCAAAACCAACTCCACAGCAGAGAGGGAAAAACCAACCCCACAGCAGAGAGGGTAAAACCAACTCCACAGCAGAGAGGGAAAAACCAACCCCACAGCATAGAGGGAGAAAACACCTCCACAGCAGAGAGTGAAAAACCAACTCCACAGGAGAGAGGGAAAAACCAACACCACAACAGAGAGGGAAAACCAACTCCACAGCAGAGAGGGAAAAACCATCTCCACAGCAGAAAGGGAAAAACCAACTCCACAGCAGAGAGGGAAAAACCAACTTCACAGCAGAGAGGGAGAAACCAACTCCACAGCAGAGAGGGAAAAACCAACCCCACAGCAGAGAGGGAGAAACCAACTCAGCAAAAGAGAGGGAAAAACCAACTCCACAGCAGAGAGGGAAAAACCAACTCCACAGCAGAGAGGGAAAAACCAACTCCACAGCAGAGAGGAAAAACCAACTCCACAGCAGAGAGGGAAAAACCAACTCCACAGCAGAGAGGGAAAAACCAACTCAGCAAAAGAGAGGGAAAAACCAACTCCACAGCAGAGAGGGAAAAACCAACTCCACAGCAGAGAGGGAAAAACCAACACCACAACAGAGAGGGAAAAACCAACTCCACAGCAGAGAGGGAAAAACCATCTCCACAGCAGAGAGGGAAAAACCAACTCCACAGCAGAGAGGGAAAAACCAACTCCACAGCAGAGAGGGAGAAACCAACTCCACAGCAGAGAGGGAAAAACCAACCCCACAGCAGAGAGGGAGAAACCAACTCAGCAAAAGAGAGGGAAAAACCAACTCCACAGCAGAGAGGGAAAAACCAACTCCACAGCAGAGAGGGAGAAACCAACTCCACAGCAGAGAGGGAAAAACCAACTCAGCAAAAGAGAGGGAAAAACCAACTCAGCAAAAGAGAGGGAAAAAACCAACTCCACAGCAGAGAGGGAAAAACCAACTCCACAGCAGAGAGGGAAAAACCAACTCCACAGCAGAGAGGGAGAAACCAACTCCACAGCAGAGAGGGAAAAAACCAACTCCACAGCAGAGAGGGAAAAACCAACTCCACAGCAGAGAGGGAAAAACCAACTCCACAGTAGAGAGGGAAAAACCAACTCAGCAAAAGAGAGGGAAAAACCAACTCAGCAAAAGAGAGGGAAAAACCAACTCCACAGCAGAGAGGGAAAAACCAACTCCACAGCAGAGAGGGAAAAACCAACTCCACAGCAGAGAGGGTGAAACCAACTCCACAGCAGAGAGCGATGAAAACTTGTCCGTTTATGATTTGGTGTATGTATGTACAAACATTTGGGCAACAGAGTGTGTGTCTTTGTCTTTGTCTGTGTGTTTGGGCTCAGTACACAAACACCAGAAAATGGCCGAGGTGTGAGGGACGTCTAGTAATGCCGAGTGACTGGCACAACGGACCAGAGGATAATGTCACCCACACTATGACCCACAAATCAGTGCAGCCACGAGGGACACAACTACACAGCCACAACCAGGGCCCCTGAGATAGCATTTAGCATCTAGCATACTAGCCCCTGGTTAGCATTTAGCACCAGGTAACTTTTCCTTTGCAGGCATTTCATCATTTTAGGTCCGATCCATGGAAGATTCAGAGCATGGAGAGGGGGGGAGAAAGGGGATGGAGGCTAAGAGGGGGGATGGAGAGATAGAGGAGGGGATGGAGAGATAGAGGAGGGGGTGGCGGGATAGAGGAGGTGATGGCGAGATAGAGGAGGGGATGGAGAGATAGAGGAGGGGATGGAGAGATAGAGGAGGGGATGGAGGGATAGAGGAGGGGATGGAGAGATAGAGGAGGGGATGGAGAGATAGAGGAGGGGATGGAGAGATAGAGGAAGGGATGGAGAGATAGAGGAGGGGATGCAGGGATAGAGGAGGGGATGGAGAGATAGAGGAGGGGATGGAGAGATAGAGGAGTGGATGGAGAGATAGAGGAGGGGATGGAGGATAGAGGAGGGGATGGAGAGATAGAGGAAGGGATGGAGAGATAGAGGAAGGGATGGAGGGATAGCGGAGGGGATGGAGGGATAGCGGAGGGGATGGAGGGATAGCGGAGGGGATGGAGGGTTAGAGGGGGTGGAGGGTTAGAGGGGGAATGGAGGGATAGAGGAGGGGATGGAGAGATACAAACACACACACACACACACACACACACACACACCACACACACACACACACACCACACACACACACACACACACACACACAGAGACACACACACCCAAGGGGTTACACATCATCTCTTCCCTGTTGTGTAGTGTGACCTTTGCTGAGGGAGGTGCCATAGGGCTGCAGTCACAGACCCTCTACTAATCTGAGATAATAACTCCTCCAAGACTCAGTAGCCCTAATCTGCCATTAGCCCTCTGGGATTGTGGTCTGAGATTGAGATGAGTCCTGGAGGGTGAAGGATGGACAAGGGGTTTAGGAGTGGATGACATCAGCTTCTTTACAAAAGTGAGAAACCCCTGAAAGGATGTTTTCAGAGGGTATCAGAAGGGGTTTGGGTGGGAGAGATTCTGCCCTCCTCCATTCAGGGCCTGCTAGTATATTATGTTCTCTTTGGTGTATCTTTTCCCACTCCATTGTCTCACATTGTTGTTGCTGCTGCGATGATTTATGAGTCATGTTTTGTAACTCTTTCTTTTTGCAACAGTGTCCCAGACTGACACTTATCAGTTGATACTGGGCTGCATGTTGTTACTGTGAGTGATTTCCAACATGCACAAATTGAGGTTTGCTGTTCAACAGACCATGCAGGATATTCAAAACACGTATGGACATGCAGTCGTTGACATAAAAAATACCCTTTTGAATCTGTGTCCCATCCTCCCTTACACACACACACACACACACACACACACACACACACACACACACACACACACACACCACACACACACACACACACATACACACACACACACACACACACACACACACACACACACACACACACATACACATACAGCCTTCCTGTGTCACGACTTTGATGCCCCTCCTTGTTCGGGTGGTGCTCGGCGGTCGACGTCACCGGTCTTCCAGCCACCATTGATCAGTTTTTCATTTTCCATTGGTTTTGTCTGGTCTCCTTACACACCTGTTTCTTATCCCAGCAATTACATGTTGTGTATTTAACCCTCTGTTTCCTCTCATATCCTTGTCGGTGATTGTTTGTTATGTTATGTATGTGTTGATTATGTATCGGTGTGCGACGGGTTATTTTTACCCAGATTATTTAGTACGTTGGTTTGGAGTTTGTTTTCTTTAATAAATACTCAATTTTGAACCACTTTGGTTTCTCCTGCACCTGACTTCCCTGCCACCTACATACATGGATTATGACATCTAGGCTGCAGCAGATGTGGTTGTTGGTATGGTAGGTAAACACAGGCGAGGAAATCAGCAGCTCTTCATGCCCATTGGCTCAGAGCAGAGGGACATGTTGGTGGGGGCTGTGTAGTGTGGTGGGTTGGGAGTATTCTCTTCATGCCCATTGGCTCAGAGCAGAGGGACATGTTGGTGGGGGCTGTGTAGTGTGGTGGGGGCTGTGTAGTGTGGTGGGGGCTGTGTAGTGTGGTAGGGGCTGTGTAGTGTGGTAGGGGCTGTGTAGTGTGGTGGGGGCTGTGTAGTGTGGTGGGGGCTGTGTAGTGTGGTGGGGGCTGTGTAGTGTGGTGGGGGCTGTGTAGTGTGGTGGGTCAGGAGTATTCTCTTCATGTGGTTCATTTCACCATGTTCATTCAGTCTATGGCTTCGTCTGAAGGACAGGTTTGGTGCAGTCTGCTGTTGATCACAGCTACTGGGAGCTTGGGAGTGAGCTGTGTGTGGTGTGTGTGTGTGTGTGTGTGTGTGTGTGTGTGTGTGTGTGTGTGTGGTGTGTGTGTGTGTGTGTGTGTGTGTGTGTGTGTGTGTGTGTGTGTGTGTGTGTGTGTGGTGTGGTGTGTGTGTCATGTCTTTGTACCACCACAACGCTGAATAATACAGATGAAATCAGCAACACATCCCAGGTGTCTGTGTTTTGATGTCATTAATTATGCATCAGAGATATGACACCTTTATTTACATTCACACTGGACATGTTTGTTAAATTAAAGACGTCCCCCGAAACTTCTGCAACTGCTAAGTATTTTGTAAACCTCCCACTTTGGGCTGGATATGTCAATGTGTAGTTCATACATGCATAATCTATGAGCAGAATTACTGCCTCACCTCAATTAGACACAAAATACCTCGTTTTTTTCTGGAACCTGTGCTGAGCCATTTTCCATACATTTCCTACCACGTGGGCCGGCCCCCTAGCAATTCGAGTTCTAGCCAATGAGCTTCAGCCATTTGAGTGACAGCTAGCAAGATGCACACATAGCAGAGGGAGAGAGAGAGCGATGATGTGGGGAACATATCTGCACATATGTGACTTAGTATGCAATTTCCGGGGACCACTCTTGCCTCATGAGCCCTACTTTCAGAACTACTGGTTAAAAAGTATACCAAAGGACATTTACATTTTACTGTAGAATTTGACTGTAGAATCTCTTTAATGAATTGCCAGAAGGCTGCAAAGAAGAGAATGAACAGTTCTTCCTAAAACTAGACAATGAATACCAATCTGTATAATGGCTGAAGAAAGTCTAGGAGGCTAGCATATAACAAGAAGTCCTATTCAATTCCACTCCATTCTATTCTATGTTTAATGTTTGGATAATGTAGATCCTTGCTTAATGTTTGGATAATGTAGATCCTTGCTTAATGTTTGGATAATGTAGATCCTTGCTTAATGTTTGGATAATGTAGATCCTTGCTTAATGTTTGGATAATGTAGATCCTTGCTTAATGTTTGGATATTGTAGATCCTTGCTTAATGTTTGGATAATGTAGATCCTTGCTTAATGTTTGGATAATGTAGATGCTTGCTTAATGTTTGGATAATGTAGATCCTTGCTTAATGTTTGGATAATGTAGATCCTTGCTTAATGTTTGGATAATGTAGATCCTTGCTTAATGTTTGGATAATGTAGATGCTTGCTTAATGTTTGGATAATGTAGATCCTTGCTTAATGTTTGGATAATGTAGATCCTGCTTAATGTTTGGATAATGTAGATCCTTGCTTAATGTTTGGATAATGTAGATCCTTGCTTAATGTTTTGGATAAGTAGATCCTTGCTTAATGTTTGGATATTGTAGATCCTTGCTTAATGTTTGGATAATGTAGGATCCTTGCTTAATGTTTGGATAATGTAGATGCTTGCTTAATGTTTGGATAATGTAGATCCTTGCTTAATGTTTGGATAATGTAGATCCTTGCTTAATGTTTGGATAATGTAGATCCTTGCTTAATGTTTGGATAATGTAGATCCTTGCTTAATGTTTGGATAATGTAGATGCTTGCTTAATGTTTGGATAATGTAGATGCTTGCTTAATGTTTGGATAATGTAGATCCTTGCTTAATGTTTGGATAATGTAGATCCTTGCTTAATGTTTGGATAATGTAGATCCTTGCTTAATGTTTGGATAATGTAGATCCTTGCTTAATGTTTGGATAATGTAGATCCTTGCTTAATGTTTGGATAATGTAGATCCTTGCTTAATGTTTGGATAATGTAGATCCTTGCTTAATGTTTGGATAACGTAGATCCTTGCTTAATGTTTGGATAATGTAGATCCTTGCTTAATGTTTGGATAACGTAGATCCTTGCTTAATGTTTGGATATTGTAGATCCTTGCTTAATGTTTGGATAATGTAGATCCTTGCTTAATGTTTGGATAATGTAGATCCTTGCTTAATGTTTGGATAATGTAGATCCTTGCTTAATGTTTGGATAATGTAGGTCCTTGCTTAATGTTTGGATAATGTAGATCCTTGCTTAATGTTTGGATAATGTAGATGCTTGCTTAATGTTTGGATAATGTAGGTCCTTGCTTAATGTTTGGATAATGTAGATGCTTGCTTAATGTTTGGATAATGTAGATGTTTGCTTGTCTCCTTATGAGTGTTAATAGACAGATGACAGGTAAATGAATGGGTGGTCTCCACTATGTATAACAACACTTACTCTTCTTTAAATGGTCTTCATAATGACCCATTATAAAGTGCAGATAAATTGCCACATGTATTGAAACCACTAAAACATGGTCCTACGGTTTTGCCCACATGTCAATCTATTGCTTGAAGTGGTGCGCGCTCACGTACACACACACGAACACACACCCTTCCCCGGCCTCAATTTCCCCGATAACATGCTTCTCCAGACATTATTTCCCGTGTTGTTGACCCCCTTTCCTATCTAATAGACGCTAGCTGTCCACGTGCTGTAACATTGATTAACACCATCTATGCATCACGGAGCGCAGAAGCCAGTCGAAGGTGCGACTGACTGCCAGACCAACTCTGTTTAAATTTGGCTTAGGTTGCTCCTTGAACTATGCAGCGCTAATCTGCACTTTGACGTATGGCTGCTCCACTATAAATTGCTGGCTTAATTAAAAGCGGGACCTATCTGTCATCTAATTACAGGGAGAAAAAGGTTATTGCTTCGATGCAATTTTCCAAATGCGATTCCTTAACAGTTATTAAAGGGCCCGGCGTCGTTTATTGTTTCAGATTCTTCACTATGGAAATGGCCCTGGTGACAGCCGTAATGACTGGGGGGCTTCATCTCTATAGCGGCCCGTTTCCCGGTCGTTTGTCTCTGGTAAGTGGAGCAGACAAGAATGTGGAAATATCAAGGGAGGGATACCATGATTGCCTCCGCTTTACAGTCGTCATTAAAGGAGAGCAAAGGTTTATTTTCTCTGCTGCGGCAGTCTTGAGAAGTTTCTTCATCGATCTGGAATGGTTGAGGCAGTGTGTTGTTAGGAGGCTACTATAGGAAAGCTCAGGAGAGAGAGAGAGGGAGGGAAATGTGGGGGGGACCTCATAGTGAGAGGGTGGAGATGGTCACAGTGAGAGAGTGGGGATGGTCACAGTGAGAGAGTGGGGATGGTCACAGTGAGAGAGTGGGGATGGTCACAGTGAGAGAGTGGGGGTGGTCACAGTGAGAGAGTGGGGATGGTCACAGTGAGAGAGTGGGGATGGTCACAGTGAGAGAGTGGGGATGGTCACAGTGAGAGAGTGGGGATGGTCACAGTGAGAGAGTGGGGATGGTCACAGTGAGAGAGTGGGGATGGTCACAGTGAGAGAGTGGGGATGGTCGCAGTGAGAGAGTGGGGATGGTCACAGTGAGAGAGTGGGGATGGTCACAGTGAGAGAGTGGGGGTGGTCACAGTGAGAGAGTGGGGATGGTCACAGTGAGAGAGTGGGGGTGGTCACAGTGAGAGAGTGGGGATGGTCACAGTGAGAGAGTGGGGATGGTCACAGTGAGAGAGTGGGGATGGTCACAGTGAGAGAGTGGGGATGGTCACAGTGAGAGAGTGGGGATGGTTTTCCCTAGACTGTTCAGTCAGATCACATTCCTCTTTTGTAAGGTCTTGTCGCCTCTCCACTCCAGAGTTGGCTCTAGCAGGAAAAGTTAGTCAAACTCTTCTCCCTGAGATGAATAACTTTGTCTGTAGCTCAGTGGGCCATTGCAGTTTTGTGTCACTTATATGATTTGGGTTTGATAGCCAGATGGTTATAGACTGGGTGTCAGTTACATGTATTGGCCTTCATACCTGTGTAATATACATGGTAACTACAGTGTAACTACAGTTTGGGTAGACATTAAATCTACTTTCAAGAAAAGGAAACCAGCATCTACTACCACTGAAGTCCCTTGGGCCTGGAAAATGAACCCCAGACTTACAATAATAATCAAATTAAACATGTATTTAACCTTTATTTAACTGGGCAAGTCAGTTAATAACAACAAATTATTATTTACAATGACAGCCTACCGCGGCCAAACCCTAACCTGGACGACCATTGGGCCAATTGTGCGCTGCCCTATGGGACTCCCAATCACAGCCTGTTGTGATACAGCCTGGAATTGAACCAAGGTCTGTAGTGACGCCTCTAGCACTGAGATGCAGTGCCTTAGACCGTTGCGCCACTCGGGAGCCAAAATGATCCTAACCAGCTGTCCCCTGGGTCTGGGAGAGCTTTCTCCATCCAGACACACACAGGGATGATGAAGAGCTAGGCTATGGGCCATGGGGCAAGGATAGGGAACCGCAAACTGGATTACTGCTGGACACTAATGTCCTGTGTCTCACAGCATAGCGTTTGTTAATCACATTAACCAAAGGCCTTCTGCTGTGTGTGTGTGTGTGTGTGTGTGTGTGTGTGTGTGTGTGTGTGTGTGTGTGTGTGTGTGTGTGTGTGTGTGTGTGTGTGTGTGTGTGTGTGTGTGTGTGTGTGTGTGTGAGTATGTCATGGTTAGCTGAACACCCACTCCTTCTCCAAATGTGAAATATTCATGTTGAAAGCCACCCATCCCTCATCCCTCCCTCACCATCCCTCCATCCATCCCTCCCTCCCCATCCCTCCATTCCTCCCTCACCATCCCTCCCTCCATCCATCCCTCCTCCATCCCTCCCTCCATCCTTCCCCCCTCCCTCCCTCCATCCTTCCCCCCTCCCTCCCTCCCTCCCTCTCTTCCTCTTGGACCTGAATGTACAGAAGTGTTCAGCCATGATTGTTGCGGGGTAATTGTTACTTCCTCATTACAGTTTCCTCAGAGCTATATGTTCACGTCCATGCCAGTTCTGGAGAGATCGGTGATGTCTGGGGTTGTAGTATAATCAATTCAATTTCAAAATAGGGGTTTTAATTGAACTTATTGAAGTTGAATTGAATTAGATTGATGGATTAAATTGTCCATCTCCCCCTCTCTTTCTCTCACTCTCCCTCCATCTCCCTCTCTCTCTCTCTCTCTCTCTCACTCTCCCTCCATCTCCCTCTCTAACTCTCTCTCTCTCTCTCACACTCTCTCTCTCACACTCACTCTCCCTCTCTCTCTCTCTCTCTCTCTCTCTCTCTCTCTCGTGTGGTCGTACATTTAGCAGGAGGTTAGGAAGTACAGCTCAGTTTCCACCTCATTTTGGGTGCAGTGTGCACATAGCCTGTCTTCTCTTCAGAGCCAGGTCTGCCTACGGCAGCCTATCTCAATAGCAAGGCTATGCTCACTGAGTCTGTACAATCATTTTGTTAATTTTGTGTCAGTCGCAGTGGTCAGGTATCTGCCACTGTGTACTCTCTAAGGCCAGATAGCATTCCAATTTGCTCTGGTTGATTCTTTACGGTGTGTTTGTTCTTGCTCATCATTTGGTTGGGTCTGATTGTGTTGCTGTCCTGGGGTTCTGTGGGGTCTGTGTTTGTGAACAGAGCCCCATGACCAGCTGGCTGAGGGGACTCTTCTCTAGGTTCATCTCTCTGTAGCTGAGGGTTCTGTGGGGTCTGTGTTTGTGAACAGAGCCCCATGACCAGCTGGCTGAGGGGACTCTTCTCTAGGTTCATCTCTCTGTAGCTGAGGGTTCTGTGGGGTCTGTGTTTGTGAACAGAGCCCCATGACCAGCTGGCTGAGGGGACTCTTCTCTAGGTTCATCTCTCTGAGGGCTTTGTGGTGGAATGTGTGGGCATCTCTTCTTTTAGGTGGTTGTAGAATCAAACAGCTCTTGTCTGGATGTTGATAAATACCAGGTATAGTCCTCGTTCTGCTCTGCATACATTGTTTGGGGTTTTGCACTGAACACAAAGTCTATTTTTGCAGAATTCTGCAGACTGAGCTGGATGTTGGTCCCATTTTGGGAATTGTTGGTTGGTGAGTGAACCCTAGACCTCACACCTATAGAGGGCAATGGGCTCTGTAACTGATTTATCCAGATCCTAATGGTGATGTTTAGTCCGAGGTAGGTATTGTTCTTTGTGTGCTCTAGGGCAACGTTGTCTAGACAGAATGTGTCTTTGTTGTCCTGACTGCTGGACCTTTTTTGGAACTCCATTATTTTCATCTGAGATTCAGTATTAGGGCTCTCACTCACTCTCACTCTCACTCTCACTCTCACTCTCAGTCTCAGTCTCAGTCTCAGTCTCAGTCTCACTCTCACTCTCACTCTCACTCTCACTCCCTCTCCCTCTCTCTCACTCTCCCTCCATCTCCCACTCTCCCTCCATCTCTTTCTCGTTCTCTCACTCTCTCTCGCTCTTTCCCTCCATCTCCCCTCTCTTTTTCTCTCTCTCTTTTTTCTCTCTACCTCTCTCTCTCTCTCTCTCTCTCTCTCACACTCACTCACTCTCTCTCACTCTCCCTCCATCTCCCACTCTCCCTCCATCTCCCTCTCTCTCCCACTCTCTCTCCCTCTCTCTCACACACTCTCCCTCCATCTCCCTCTTGCTCTCCCTCTCTCTCTCGTTCTCTCTCACTCTCCCTCCATCTACCTCCCTCTCTCTCGCTCTCTCTCTCTCTCTCGCTCTTTCCCTCCATCTCCCCTCTCTTTCTCTCTCTCTCTTTTTTCTCTCTCTACCTCCATCTCTCTCTCTCTCTCTCGCTCTCTCGCTCTCTCTCTCTCTCCCTCTCCATCCATCCCTCCATCCCCCCTCTCTCTCCCTCCTTCTACCCCCCTCCCTCCCTCCTCTTCGTCTCCACTTTGGAGACAAAAACAAAAGAACAACATAGAATACCATAACACAGTACAGCCATAAACTGTGTTAGTCTATAATATGTTTGTTATGTGAATGTATATGTCATAACAATTTAATCCATCAATCTAATTCAATTCAACTTCAATAAGTTCAATTAAAACCCCTATTTTGAAATTGAATTGATTATACTACAACCCCAGACATCACCGATCTCTCCAGAACTGGCATGGACGTGAACATATAGCTCTGAGGAAGCTGTAATGAGGAAGTAACAATTACCCCGCAACAATCATGGCTGAACACTTCTGTACATTCAGGTCCAAGAGGAAGAGAGGGAGGGAGGGAGGGAGGGGGGAAGGATGGAGGGAGGGAGGGGGGAGGGATGGAGGGAGGGATGGAGGAGGGATGGATGGGGAGGGAGGGAGGGAGCGAGATCTTACTGGGAGAAAACACATCTGTGTATCATCATATCTCGCTACGACACTCTGATTCAAATTGACCGGGCAAGACTAATTTAAATACATGAACTATTCATGAATGAAATAAAAAGGCCAGTTAGCCCCAGGGTCCTTTATAATAAAACACTGGGATGTACAGTTTATGCAAAAAAGCTAAGTTCCATGTGTTGGGCTTATTATGCTAATGCTGAATGACAAAATAAATGTTCTCCTCCCTACAAATGGGGATTAGGGAGGACGCTGTCAGCAAGTTGTTTCCAGGGTACACAGACTCTCCTATTGCATGTTAAAACATATTGAAATACAAAAAGTACGAAAAAGAATGTCACTCTGGATAAGTGTCTGCTAAATGACGGAAATGTAAATGTGAAATAATAATAATATGATGCTATTTGTCCTATCTATGTCTCAGTGCCTGTCATGATAATAACCATGAGCTGTTGTAATGCTGTCTTCAGCTAAAGACCGGGGCCCCTACAAGTGTCAAATATGATGGGTATGGTATTCTGCTTTGTGGACTTCTGCTGTTTGTGCATTTGTTATGTTAAATCAATAGTCTAATATATTCTGAAAACACACACACACACACACACACACACACACACACACACACACACACACACACACACACACAGAGAGAGAGAGAGAGAAACAATTGAATTCAATTGAAAACTGAGAGAGTGAGAGAGAACACATAAACATACCCATATCAGTAAAACAGGGAGACAACAAAGTGATTAAGGAGGGGCACAACTATTTTTGGCAGCCCCTCAAAAAATGCGTGAGTTCTACGGCAGTGTTTACGTGTCATCTTGCAACGTGGCGCCCATAGTCATGTCGTGTTACAGACAGCCCGTGGACCAATGGCAGAGACACTAACAATGAGTGAGGCTGAACCAGCGCTGAAAGCGAATATGTGAATGGTTGTACGTGAAGTAGGAAGCAACCTAGCTAGGTTGAGCTCTGTGGTGTCCCGTGGTAACCAGCCGGGCACGTTTGAAACGAAAATACGACCTGGGGCGGGCTGTACTGGTCTGAAGTGACCCGTGTAATGTATTTAAATGCACATAGACTTTAGTGCAAGACTTGATGCTTGGATGTCGCGTTTCAGCAACATTGTTGCGCTCCTCAAAGTAAGAAAGTAGCCAGCTTGCGCTGTTGTTTTATTTCCTCTCAGCAGACTTGTAATAAATTGGCTACATTTGTAGCAGCGGGCTAAATACGGCTCATTCCGCAACAGCTGATCTGTTCTCAAACACCCTACTGATGGACGTGTACAGCTACGTGTGCGTCCTGCTCCTCTGCTCTTGTGTAGTGCTCGGTAAACCGACGCTAAGAAAAGAGCGCGTCCACCACGACCCGTTAGAACTCATTAAGCAAGCCAACGAAGACAACCAGAGCTTCCAATTCGATCATGAGGCCTTTCTGGGAAAGGAGGACGCTACTACCTTCGACCAGCTTACCCCGGAGGAGAGCAAAGACAGACTTGGGTAAGGTTCCCCTGAAAAGACTAGAGATACACGTGATACAATGCAGGGTCACTAAAGTTCAAAAGTAGTTGAAAGACGACAGTTTATTCGGTTCTCCTCAGTTCCATTATTGTCTGATAACGCTTGACGTTGGTGTCATTGCGTCGCGAGGGTCTATATCTGGAGAGCAGGCGATGGTGACGCAACCAACCTCTTGTGCGTAATGTGGGCTATTGTCACACATCTCCAAAGATATGGGTCTTCTTAGTGGGTCACAATAGTCGCATATTCCTGTTAATGTATTTCGTGTTCTCTTGGCTTTGGGTTATTAAAATTTCACAACTCGCCCAAGTGGTGCCTGAGACATTTGCATGGCAGCAGACCCGCATGATATAACGGTGCATTATTACGCTTTTAAATGTAGAGCGAGTGCTATTCGCTCGCACACATTCCCCGGTCATATTATAATTGCAGAGTGTAGTTCTTAATTATGGATAATGCATTAAAGAAGCAAGAGGAAGTTTTGTGGTGTTGAGAGAGTTGGGTAAAAGTTGAGAACCACGGACAGAATGTTGTTCGGGGGTTTTAAATGTGTGTTGGAACGTGTTAACTGCGCTGTCTCGGTGTGCTCTTTCATAGAGAGACCTGTCCTGCTTCCTTTGCTTCCGTTTCATCTTTACCACTGCTCAGATGACGTGTTGGCTCTATGTTACACACGTTGGCTGAGATGGGCGTAGGTTGTGTGGTTGGGCTTCTCCCTGAGAATTCCCTTTCCTGAATGGCGTTGAGTGGGAGGACCCTCTTAACATCACAACGTGGCAACCAAGATAGATATAAATCCGTTTACTCTAGTTGGTGGAAAACTAACTTCCTAAATAGAACAGACTCTCAATATTATTTAGGCACAAGTTCCTCCCAAAGCAAACATGTAACTCAATAGGTTTTTATTCTCTCATGGCTGGCTGACAGTATGTATAAACTGATAATGTTGTGTTGCTAGAATAACTGCTTACTTATGTCACTGAAGACATCAACTCATGTTTCTTTTTCTAAAGGAAATATATGGCCTGTTATATTAAACTGCATCTATGTATGGCTATGCATTATAATGAAAGGAAATGAATGATAGACTATAGTACTGTTTGTGTCCTCTGTATCTCACAGTAAGATAGTGGACCGGATAGACAGTGATGGAGATGGCTATGTCACCATCACTGAACTGAAGGCCTGGATCAAGCGGGTGCAGAAGCGTTACGTCTACGAGAACGTGGCCAAGGTGTGGACGGATTACGACCTCAACAAAGACAACAAGATCTCGTGGGATGAGTACAAGCAGGCTACCTATGGCTACTACCTATGTAAGATATGATATAACCTGCTTATGACATGTTCTGTCAGATATATGACCTGCTTATGACATGTTCTGTCAGATATGATATGACCTGCTTATGACATGTTCTGTCAGATATGATATGACCTGCTTATGACATGTTCTGTCAGATATGATATGACCTGCTTATGACATGTTCTGTCAGATATGATATGACCTGCTTATGACATGTTCTGTCAGATATGATATGACTGAGGATTCAAGCAAATCCTCACCTCTCTCCTCTCTGGTTGTCCGACCCATGGCCCCTCTCTCCTCTCTCATGTGTGACAGCTAACAATATCACACCTTCCATCCAAATTCATGACCTACCTAGTTATTTAAGCCAGATTCATGACCTACCTAGTTATTTAAGCCAGCAGCTCTACTACAGTTGTTTGAACACCAACCGGTTGTTTGTCTTTCCTCCAAGCTAACCCAGAGGAGTTTGAAGAGGCCACAGACCAGTTCAGCTTTAAGAAGATGCTGCCCAGGGATGAGAGGAGATTTCAAACAGCTGATCTGGATGGAGACCTGGCAGCTGATAGAGAAGAGTTCACCTCCTTCCTCCACCCAGAGGAGTTTGACCACATGAAGGACATCGTGGTCCTGGTTAGTGTTCCATTCTGCACTGAAATGTCTAGTGTTGGCCTGGATGCCAGCCTGTTATTGCTGAGTTAGCAGAAATGAGTTGGCTAATACAGAAACTCAAGTGGGTTATGGTAGTGTATCAGTAGATAGACAAACCGCCAACTCCATAGCAGCCTAGAAAACTGATTTGAGAACCTCTAACTTCTTCTGGATTAAGTTTAAGTGAAACGTAGTAAATCAGGGGTGTATTTGAGAAGCAGCTTTAAAACCTGAGTTATGTGAAGAGTTTAAAGCTGTATTGAAAACTCCTCATCGTACTCTATAGATGAGTTGACTGGCTTTCCGAAAATCTTTTCTAATTCTTGGAACAGATGAGAGTTTCTGTGAAATCTGTTTCTGTCTGATGATGTCCCACTAGGAGTGCTCTGGTTCAGATCACGCTCTCTAATGACACTTTACTCAGCCTGGAAAAAATGTGTACATTTTTTGGAACAGGTCTAGTGGGACAAACCGACCCATGCCACTTAAATATAAAACTGACAGCGCTGAACAGTCGCATGGCAAACATGGAGAAACTAATGCACTAGGCTTCTGCCTTCATAAAAACTGTATTACCCATTTGACTGAGTTAATTATTGATGGTTCATTTTTCAGAAATGTTGCTGCTTGGGCAGTGTTGTCTTCATTGATTGTGGTGATCACACCTTGTGGTTGTAGTCAATAGGGGCAGTCTTTCAGAGGAAGACCCATGACGTTAAGTCATATCCATGTTGTTATTATTGGGTAATTTGACGTCCCTCCTCCCTACCATAGTGGGCCCATAACCCCTATAACACTCAAGTGTTGTAGAGGAGATGAACCCCTCTACTACTGGTGTTGTAGAGGAGATGAACCCCTATACTACTGGTGTTGTAGAGGAGATGAACCCCTATACTACTGGTGTTGTAGAGGAGATGAACCCCTATACTACTGGTGTTGTAGAGGAGATGAACCCCTATACTACTGGTGTTGTAGAGGAGATGAACCCCTATACTACTGGTGTTGTAGAGGAGATGAACCCCTATACTACTGGTGTTGTAGAGGAGATGAACCCCTATACTACTGGTGTTGTAGAGGAGATGAACCCCTATACTACTGGTGTTGTAGAGGAGATGAACCCCTATACCACTGGTGTTGTAGAGGAGATGAACCCCTATACCACTGGTGTTGTAGAGGAGATGAACCCCTATACTACTGGTGTTGTAGAGGAGATGAACCCCTATTCCACTGGTGTTGTAGAGGAGATGAACCCCTATACTACTGGTGTTGTAGAGGAGATGAACCCCTATACTACTGGTGTTGTAGAGGAGATGGACCCCTATACTACTGGTGTTGTAGAGGAGATGAACCCCTATACTACTGGTGTTGTAGAGGAGATGGACCCCTATACCACTGGTGTTGTAGAGGAGATGAACCCCTATACCACTGGTGTTGTAGAGGAGATGAACCCCTATACCACTGGTGTTGTAGAGGAGATGAACCCCTATACCACTGGTGTTGTAGAGGAGATGAACCCCTATACCACTGGTGTTGTAGAGGAGATGAACCCCTATACCACTGGTGTTGTAGAGGAGATGAACCCCTATACCACTGGTGTTGTAGAGGAGATGAACCCCTATACCACTGGTGTTGTAGAGGAGATGAACCCCTATACCACTGGTGTTGTAGAGGAGATGAACCCCTATACTACTGGTGTTGTAGAGGAGATGAACCCCTATACTACTGGTGTTGTAGAGGAGATGAACCCCTATACCACTGGTGTTGTAGAGGAGATGAACCCCTATACCACTGGTGTTGTAGAGGAGATGAACCCCTATACTACTGGTGTTGTAGAGGAGATATCCTGGATGAGTCCTGCTATGGAGAGGTCTATATTCATTATGTTCTATATTTTTAATAACACATGTTTATTATTAGTCATCCACTCCCCAGGGTAAGTGGTCTTTAATCTTTCAGTAGGCTTCAGCAGGGGCATTTATAACCTGCTTGAAACATGGTGTGTTTTTGTGTGAAGCTATGTTGGCTGGTAAGGGGGGTGACTGCATTTTCAGGTTGTGATGACATACTGCTCTAATAACAACTGCTAAAGTTACAACCTTATGCCTCGTTCACATTACCCATAAACACTCTTGACTTGCTATAAAGTTAGAGAAACAAGTTGAGGAAAAAGTAACGAAACAAAACATGTTTTATCACCTGAAACAATATATTTATCCTGTCTTGAATATAATGTCATATTTTGCAATATCCCAAAATAAATGCTATCTCTGAGGAGAGAGGGTGTCCTCCATCTTGCTTTACAAAACACTACACTGGTCCGTTCAGTAGCGGGGAAAGACTCGGTGAAGATGACGTACGGAGTAATGAAATGCATCACGATGTAAACGGGGCATTTGGGAGGCAGTCATGGCATATCCTCTCTCTTAACAACTGCTATAACCTTAGAGAAACAGTCATGACATATCCTCTCTCTTAACAACTGCTATAACCTTAGAGAGACAGTCATGACATATCCTCTCTCTTAACAACTGCTATAACCTTAGAGAGACAGTCATGACATATCCTCTCTCTTAACAACTGCTACAACCTTAGAGAAACAGTCATGACATATCCTCTCTCTTAACAACTGCTATAACCTTAGAGAGACAGTCATGACATATCCTCTCTCTTAACAACTGCTATAACCTTAGAGAGGCAGTCATGACATATCCTCTCTCTTAACAACTGCTATAACCTTAGAGAGACAGTCATGACATATCCTCTCTCTTAACAACTGCTATAACCTTAGAGAGACAATCATGACATATCCTCTCTCTTAACAACTGCTATAACCTTAGAGAAACAGTCATGACATATCCTCTCTCTTAACAACTGCTATAACCTTAGAGAGACAGTCATGACATATCCTCTCTCTTAACAACTGCTATAACCTTAGAGAAACAGTCATGACATCCTCTCTCTTAACAACTTCTATAACCTTAGAGAGACAGTCATGACATATCCTCTCTCTTAACAACTGCTACAACCTTAGAGAAACAGTCATGACATATCCTCTCTCTTAACAACTGCTACAACCTTAGAGAAACAGTCATGACATATCCTCTCTCTTAACAACTGCTATAACCTTAGAGAGGCAGTCATGACATATCCTCTCTCTTAACAACTGCTACAACCTTAGAGAAACAGTCATGACATATCCTCTCTCTTAACAACTGCTATAACCTTAGAGAAACAGTCATGACATCCTCTCTCTTAACAACTTCTATAACCTTAGAGAGACAGTCATGACATATCCTCTCTCTTAACAACTTCTATAACCTTAGAGAGACAGTCATGACATATCCTCTCTCTTAACAACTGCTACAACCTTAGAGAGACAGTCATGACATATCCTCTCTCTTAACAACTGCTATAACCTTAGAGAGACAGTCATGACATATCCTCTCTCTTAACAACTGCTACAACCTTAGAGAAACAGTCATGACATATCCTCTCTCTTAACAACTGCTATAACCTTAGAGAAACAGTCATGACATATCCTCTCTCTTAACAACTGCTACAACCTTAGAGAGGCAGTCATAAGTTAAATCCCAAACGAGGGAACACAACGATTGTGCAGTGTTGACAAGATGAGTTGAGGCTCTGTAACCATACCTAAGAGACTGTATAGGGATGACACACAACTTTAACATCATCTACATCATACAATGCATTCAGAAAGTATTCAGACCTCTACGTTTTCCACATTTTGTTACGTTACAGCCTTATTCTAAAATGGATTCAATAAAAAAGGTTCCTCATCAATCTACACATAATAAACCATAATGACAAAGCAAAAATAGGTTTTTAGAAATTTTAGCAAATGTGTATATATAAAAAAAAAAAAATAAGTTTCTTATTTACGTAAGCATTCAGAACCTTTGCTATAAGACTTGAAATTAAGCTCAGGTGCATCCTGTTTCCATTGATCATCCATGAGATTTTTCTACAACTTGAATGGAGTCCACCTGTGGTAAATTCAATTGATTGGACATGATTTGGAAAGGCACACACCTGTCTATATAAGGTCCCACAGTTGACAGTGCATATCAGAGCAAAAACCAAGCCACGAGGTGGAAGGAATTGCCCGTAGCGCTCCGAGACAGGATTGTGTCGAGGTACAGATCTGGGGAAGGGTACCAAAAAATGTCAGCAGCATTGAAGATCCCCAAGAACACAGTGTCCTCCATCATTCTTAAATGGAAGAAGTTTGGAACCACCAAGACTCTTCCTAGAGCTGGCCACCCGGCCAAACTGAGCAATCAGGGGAGAATGGCCTTGGTCAGGGAGGTGACCAAGAACCCAATGGTCACTCTGACAGAGCTCCAGAGTTCCTCTTTGGAGATGGGAGAACCTTCCAGAAGGACTACCATCTCTGCAGCACTCCACCAATCATGCATTTATGGTTGAGTGGCCAGACGGAAGCCACTCCTCAGTAAAAGGCACATGACAGCCTGCTTGGAGATTGAACTCTTTGGCCTGAATGCCAAGTGTCACGTCTGGAGGAATCCTGGTACCATCCCTACGGTGAAGCTCGGTGGTGGCAGCATCATGCTGTGGGGATGTTTTTCAGCGGCAGGGACTGGGAGACTAGCCAGGATCGAAGGAAAGATGAACGGAGCAAAATACAGAGAGATTCTTGATGAAAACCTGGTCGAGAGTTCACCTTCCAACAGGACAACGACCCGAAGCACACAGCCAAGACAACACAGGAGTGGCTTTGGGACAAGTCTCAATGTTCTTCAGTGGCCCAGCCAGAGCCCGGACTTGAACCCGATCGAACATCTCTTGAGAGACCTGAAAATAGCTGTGCAGCGACGCTCCCCATCCAACCTGACACAGCTTGAGAGGATCTGCAGAGAAGAATGGGAGAAACTCCCCAAATACAGGTGTGACAAGCTTGTAGCATCATACCCAAGAAGACTTGAGGCTGTAATCGCTGCCAAAGGTGCTTCAACAAAGTACAGAGTAAATGGTCTGAATACTTATGTAAATGTAATATTTCTGTTGTTTTTTTTGTTTCGTTTTTTTTATACATTTGCAAAAATTTCTAACAACCTGTTTTTGGTTTGTCATTATGGTTTATTGCGTGTAGATTGGTTGTGGGGGGAAACAACTATTTAGTCCATTTTAGAATAAGGCTGTAAAGTAACAATGTGGAAAAAGTCAAGGGGTCTGAATACTTTCCTAATGCACTGTATATACAATCCATTCCTCCAGATAAACAGATAAAATTACACAAGTAAAGCAACCATAGATTGCTCTTAAAGAAGTGGCTAAAATCTCATCTCTGAAAACCGACATCGTCTCCAATCCAGGCAGTTAGTTGATCATCAGCAGTGGCTCTGTAATCGTAGTGTCTCTCTGCCAGCCCATCTGTAAGCAGAGCCTCGTACCTCGACTCATACTGCCTGGGGCTGTGTGTTTTATCTTTTATTACTGTCAGTAGTGAGAGTCCCACTGCTGTTGACCTCTGTGTCCCCCTTTTATGACATCATTGCCTGTGTTTGCATGCAGGAGACCCTGGAGGACATTGATAAGAATGGAGACGGACATGTGGACGAGGATGAGTATATTGGTGAGTTGGGGAGGCATGACTGGGGTTGACACTGCATCAGAAGACTAACCCTTCATGAACACCGGTTACAGGTCATTTTCACTCACTTCATTCTTTTGTTTTCTTCATTTTTCTCTCCTTTTTCAGCGGAATTACCTTCTTTTTTTACACACGAGGACAGGTCTACCCTCATTTTAATGCAAAACTATTTTTAACCAACTTGTAATTATTTTCTCCACAAACTATATCATGTTCTTATGGTATATTGGAAGTGTTTACAAGGTTTGGTGTTAGTATCCTCCTGGGTCTTCTAGTCTAGAGGAAGAGTTCCTAACACAAGATGTAGGCAACCCCATGAGCTCTGTGACCTGATTAGGAATCAAAGGCCTGTTTGTTGGTTGCTTTGGGAAAGCTCTGCTATGACGCTGCAGTCTGCTGACTTAGTCTCCGTCTGCCTATTCTAGGATTTCACTGTTCATCTTTGGTTGCGTTTTTGAAGGAATATCCACTTAGAAACTGCTTAAAAACATTACATAGCTTGCTTGGTAACCATTAGTTCTATAGAGTTTTGATTACAGGTCCTTATAGTAAATGGCTTATACAGGGAATGCAAATGAGCACATGAACGAACGATGATTTACAACATTTTTACTAATGGTTAACAAACTATTTAGTTACGGTTTATAAGCATACTTTTAAACAAAGTGTTCGCTTTTTGACCTTCTTTGAGTATGTCATCCAATATGTTCCTGTGTCATTGCAGCGGACATGTTTTCCCATGAGGAGGGCGGTCCAGAACCAGACTGGGTCAGAACGGAGCGGGACCAGTTCTCTGACTTCAGGGACCTGAACAAGGACGGAAAGATGGACGTGGCAGAGATTCGCCACTGGATCCTGCCCCAGGACTACGATCACGCCATGGCAGAGGCCCGACACCTGGTCTACGAATCAGACCAGGACAAGGTACTGATCCTATAACCTAGTCTACGAATCAGACCAGGACAGGGTACTGATCCTATAACCTAGTCTACGAATCAGACCAGGACAAGGTACTGATCCTATATCCTAGTCTACGAATCAGACCAGGACAGGGTACTGATCCTATAACCTAGTCTACGAGTCAGACCAGGACAGGGTACTGATCCTATAACCTAGTCTACGAATCAGACCAGGACAGGGTACTGATCCTATAACCTAGTCTACGAATCAGACCAGGACAGGGTACTGATCCTATAACCTAGTCTACGAATCAGACCAGGACAGGGTACTGATCCTATATCCTAGTCTACGAATCAGACCAGGACAGAGTACTGATCCTATAACCTAGTCTACGAATCAGACCAGGACAAGGTACTGATCCTATAACCTAGTCTACAAATCAGACCAGGACAGGGTACTGATCCTATAACCTAGTCTACGAATCAGACCAGGACAAGGTACTGATCCTATAACCTAGTCTACGAGTCAGACCAGGACAATGTACTGATCCTATAACCTAGTCTACGAGTCAGACCAGGACAGGGTACTGATCCTATAACCTAGTCTACGAATCAGACCAGGACAGGGTAGTGATCCTATAACCTAGTCTATGAGTCAGACCAGGACAGGGTAGTGATCCTATAACCTAGTCTACGAATCAGACCAGGACAGGGTAGTGATCCTATAACCTAGTCTACGAATCAGACCAGGACAAGGTACTGATCCTATAACCTAGTCTACGAATCAGACCAGGACAAGGTACTGATCCTATATCCTAGTCTACGAGTCAGACCAGGACAAGGTACTGATCCTATATCCTAGTCTATGAGTCAGACCAGGACAAGGTACTGATCCTATAACCTAGTCTACGAGTCAGACCAGTACAAGGTACTGATCCTATATCCTAGTCTACGAGTCAGACCAATATGATTCCCAACGATTGTTTAAGTTTTCACTCCTCTTTACCAATTTTCTGGCTGGTAATATGTAGGATAAAGAGCCTGAGTTCATACTTTTTGATCATGTCTTAGCTGTCAAAATGGAGGAATTGAAATTCAAGTGTTAGTCTATAAGATATCCTACTACTAAAGAACTATGTAAACCTGACTGGGTTCTCTCTCCTCAGGACACAATGCTGACCAAGGAGGAGATCCTGGAGAACTGGAACATGTTTGTAGGAAGTCAGGCCACCAACTATGGAGAAGACCTGACCAAGAACCATGATGAACTCTGAGCAGTTTATTGTAGTGTAGTTGTGTTTGTGGCAGGTCGGTCGGACCTCAACTGAGCATCGTCAACCTCGATCACAAACTTGTCTGGTCCTCAGCCTTATCCTGCTAAATGTCATCAGTTGAACACAAACATAGTTCCAACACTGCAGTACCCCCCCCCCCCCCCCCCCCGAGGGAAGAGGCCAAGGAATGGTCTGTTCCTACCCCTGACGGACAAGGTCCTCCAGAGCGGCTGGACCGGGTTTGGTCCTGTTTCTGACATTTAGGAACAGAGATTGACCACACCCAACCTCTGTGCGACTGCCGTTGACGTTCCTTATCAGCCATCCTCCCATCTGGCTTAGCGCTCTTTTACATCTCTATACACAGCCATCATCACATGACCATCTTTGACCGTTTGATCATTTCCCTTATATTGTCTTTTCTTTAAACCTTACATGATTTTAGCGGAGATGAGAACATAGGGTTGATCGTCAGGAATATTTGATTTGATTGTGGTTCCAATGTGAAAACAAAGCACAGCCTAGAATACTTACTCAAATTCTATTTATTTAGTCATTTAACTTGGAGGCGAAGAAGCCTGGGAGGTCAATGGGTGTTTATAGCGTTTATGAAGGCTGCCTACTTGTTTAACTTGTCAGATATCACTACACACTTTGTTTTTATACAGTGGACACAGATGTTGTTTTGTTTTGCTGGCCAGTAAAGACTATTTTATAAATGACATATTTTTTCAAGTGCTCTTGGATTTGCGAGCTTTCTGTTGTAAAATGTTTTAGGATCTCTTACTAACACCCATCTTAATGATATGCTCTTTGCACGCATCTTTTCCCGATACAGTCTGTGAACATTCATTTTATTTACTTTTGCTTTGTTCGCTTGTTTGTTTTTATACACTTAAGGCCTGCCTGTGTAAAAATGTAATATGAGTTACATGCAAAATAACCAGGCTATTGTCATGATGAAAATGTAATTTTTGCCTTTTCATTGTTATGGAAATGGGAGTTTTAGAGTGATGTAAAATGACTTGAAACGCAGGAGAAGAGGGGTTACAGTGTACTGTATGTGTGTCCTCCGTTACCTCAAAGCTGCTTCTCATATTGACACTATTGTTCACGTTGTAAGATAGGACTTCCTGTTAGATCACTTCCTCATGTACCATGCCAAATGTACTCCCTTGTGTATATTAATGTTTTAGAAAAAGAAACACATTTTACCATTCTTGTCTAGTTTGTAATTCTATGATGACCCACATCTTTTTTTCAATGTACCTTTTTTTTCTCTGTATAAGAAGTTAAGCCAAGGTTTTTCTCAAATTAAATTAATTTATAAAGCCCTTCTTACATCAGCTGGTATCTCAAAGGGCTGTACAGAAACCCAGCCTAAACCCCAAACAGCAAGCAATGCAGGTGTAGAAGCACGGTGGCTAGGAAAAACTCCCTAGAAAGGCCAAAGCCTAGGAAGAAACCTAGAGAGGAACCAGGCTATGAGGGGTGGCCAGTCCTCTTCTGGCTGTGCCGGGTGGAGATTATAACAGAGCATGGTCAAATAATAATCACAGTAGTTGTCGAGGGTGCAACAGGTCAGCACCTCAGGAGTAAATGGCAGTTGGCTTTTCATAGCCAATCAATGAGAGTATCTCTACCGCTCATGCTGTCTCTAGAGAGTTGAAAACGGCAGGTCTGGGACAGGTAGCACGTCCGGTGAACAGGTCAGGGTTCCATAGCCGCAGGCAGAACAGTTGAAACTGGAGCAGCTGCACGACCAGGTGGACTGGGGACAGCAAGGAGTCATCATGCCAGGTAGTCCTGAGGCATGGTCCTAGGGCTCAGGTCCTCCAAGAGAGAGAAAGAGAGAATTAGAGAGAGCATACTTAAATTCACACAGGACACCGGATAAGACAGGAGAAATACTCCAGATATAACAGACTGACCCTAGCCCCCTGACGCATAAACTACTGCAGCATAAATACTGGAGGCTGAGACAGGAGGGGTCAGGAGACACTGGCCCCATCCGATGATACTCCCGGACAGGGCCAAACAGGCAGGATATAACCCCACCCACTTTGCTAAAGCACAGCCCCCACACCACTAGAGGGATATCTTCAACCACCAACTTACCATCCTGAGACAAGGCCGAGTATAGCCCACAAAGATCTCCGCCACAGCACAACCCAAGGGGGGGCGCCAACCCAGACAGGAAGATCTGCTGTTACAAGTTGTTCCATATAAGTCTCTGCTAAGCTCAGTTGTAGGATTGGTACCTCTTGTTTGAGTTTAGGGCCTGGGAAAGGGTACAGTCATGAACACGGTCTGGCAGAGAGCTGGAGAGATTGGGTATGATTTGAAGCAGGACAAACACACAGAGAAACAAACACCAATTTAAACACCTTTCACATCCCACACACAAAATAGGCTTTAAGCTTTTCCTCTGTCTGTCTGTCTGTCTGTCTGTCTGTCTGTCTGTCTGTCTGTCTGTCTGTCTGTCTGTCTGTCTGTCTGTCTGTCTGTCTGTGTCTTTCTCTGTCTGTCTGTGTCTCTCTGTCAGTGTGTGTCTCTCTCTCTGTCTGTGTCTCTCTGTCAGTGTGTCTCTATCTCTCTCTCTCTCTCTCTCTCTGTCTCTCTTTGTCTCTGTCTCTCTCTGTCTCTGTGTCTCTCTCTCTCTCTCTCTCTCTCTCTGGTGTATAAACACCACTAGCAGTTAGTCTCACTCTCACACTATTTTCTTTCTCTCCTCTTGTTCTTAGTCTCACTCTCACACTATTTTCTTTCTCTCTGACACAGGCGAGCACTCAGCACAGCTGTGGATCAGAGCTTAACAAGTCATTCGATTGTCTTGGATGACTCAAACAGCCTGTCATTTCCCACCATTACAGCTACTGGAGGCCTGTTAAGACCCCTAGCCTGTAGCTACAGGTGTACCTGTTAAATATCAGTCCTTGTGTGTGAGACCAACCAGTAAGCTGCTACTGCTTGGCTACAGGCCAAACTGTCCACAGGGCCACTGACTTGCTAATTGATTTTCCACTACAGGTCACTGAAGTGTGTGTGTGTGTGTGTGTGTGTGCGTGTGTGTGTGCGTGTGCGCGTGCTTGCCGGTTCGTTGGCACGCCTCCACTAATGTTTGTACATCTGTCTATTTGACTGAGTGAGTGTTAAAACGCGAGGCATACGGGTATTCTGCTGACACTGTCACTGACTAATTTAAACACACACACACTGTTAGCAGGGATAGGGTGAATCTGACTACAGTTGCTCCTGGCTGTTCCTGTGGAACTCTCCAATGTAACTGAGAAAGCCACCCAGCACGGTCTGTCCCCTCTGTCCTCTCATGTGGAATATACGGGTGGATACGTGTGTCCGTTAGCATGACAAGTGGAGCGGGACCAATGTGATGAAGCTCATTAGGAACTAGAGAAGGCTGTGTACTGTGTGTGTTAGGCTGTCATTCTGTTTTAATAGAGGGCCTTGTTGCAGCTTCTATGGAACGCCATAGAATATCAAGTCATCTTGTATGATAGCATTTCTTACCAGGCACTCTGGAATGGGGATAAGGCACCGAATGTCTTTGAGGAGGTTTAATATTGTGTCTCGAGGTGGTGGTTTAGTTTAATATTGTGGAAGCTAGGTGTCTCGAGGTGGTGGTTTAGTTTCATATTGTGGAAGCTAGGTATCTCGAGGTGGTGGTTTAGTTTCATATTGTAGAAGCTAGGTGTCTCGAGGTGGTGGTTTAGATTAATATTGTAGAAGCTAGGTGTCTCGAGGTGGTGGTTTAGTTTCATATTGTGGTAGCTAGGTGTCTCGAGGTGGTGGTTTAGTTTAATATTGTGGTAGCTAGGTATCTCGAGGTGGTGGTTTAGTTTCATATTGTGGAAGCTAGGTGTCTCGAGGTGGTGGTTTAGTTTAATATTGTGGTAGCTAGGTATCTCGAGTTGGTGGTTTATTTTAATATTGTGGTAGCTAGGTATCTCGAGGTGGTGGTTTAGTTTAATATTGTGGAAGCTAGGTATCTCGAGGTGGTGGTTTAGTTTAATATTGTGGTAGCTAGGTATCTCGAGGTGGTGGTTTAGTTTAATATTGTGGTAGCTAGGTATCTCGAGGTGGTGGTTTAGTTTCATATTGTGGTAGCTAGGTGTCTCGAGGTGGTGGTTTAGTTTCATATTGTGGAAGCTAGGTATCTCGAGGTGGTGGTTTAGTTTCATATTGTGGAAGCTAGGTATCTCGAGGTGGTGGTTTAGTTTCATATTGTGGAAGCTAGGTGTCTCGAGGTGGTGGTTTAGTTTCATATTGTGGAAGCTAGGTATCTTAAGGTGGCGGTTTAGTTTAATATTGTGGTAGCTAGGTGACACAGTTAGTTTCATATTGTGGTAGCTAGGTGACGTGGTTAGTTTAATATTGTGGTAGCTAGGTGACGCGGTTAGTTTCATATTGTGGTAGCTAGGTGACGTGGTTAGTTTAATATTGTGGTAGCTAGGTGATGCCGTTAGTTTCATATTGTGGTAGCTAGGTGATCCCGTTAGTTTAATATTGTGGTAGCTAGGTGACGCGGTTAGTTTCCTATTGTGGTAGCTAGGTGATGCCGTTAGTTTCATATTGTGGTAGCTAGGTGACGCCGTTAGTTTCATATTGTGGTAGCTAGGTGACACGGTTAGTTTCATATTGTGGTAGCTAGGTGACGCCGTTAGTTTAATATTGTGGTAGCTAGGTGACGGCGTTAGTTTAATATTGTGATAGCTAGGTGACGCGGTTAGTTTAATATTATGGTAGCTAGGTGACGCGGTTAGTTTAATATTGTGGTAGCTAAGTGACGCGGTTAGTTTCATATTGTGGTAGCTAGGTGACGCGGTTAGTTTAATATTGTGGTAGCTAGGTGACGCGGTTAGTTTAATATTGTGGTAGCTAGGGGACGCGGTTAGTTTCATATTGTGGTAGCTAGGTGACGCGGTTAGTTTCATATTGTGGTAGCTAGGTGACGCCGTTAGTTTCATATTGTGGTAGCTAGGTGACGCCGTTAGTTTCATATTGTGGTAGCTAGGTGACACCGTTAGTTTCATATTGTGGTAGCGAGGTGTCACGGCTCCTCCTCTGCAGTGCGGGGGCGGTTCCTCCTGCAGGCAGAGGAGGGTCATTAGTGATTGGAGCTGGCGTGACTTTAGCTGGCGTTTACTTTAGTATTTTAGTTCACTTTAACATTTTGTCATAGTTGGTTAAGGTTTTGTCTAGATTCTTTGCTTTATTATTGATACGTTTCTTTATTTGTAATTTGGCTTATTTGACTATTGTTTTATAGTTAACTTGGGTTAGTTTAGATCAGATTGCCAATTTTTTTGTTGTTGAGGGGATTGTTTTGGTTGGGCCAATATTGTTGGAGAGAGCGTTGAGAGCCATGTGTTCTTTTGGTTCAGTTAGTTTGGTAGCTAAATTTGGTTAGCAATTCACTCTGGGTTTTTCTGGGTTTTTGTTCAAGTGGGAGTCCTCTCCGGTTCAGGCTTATCAGCGAGTGTCAATAGGAGGCTCGTGGTGTTTTTGTTTTAGGTGGCAGTGAACGTGGGTAGAGCTTTCCTTTTCCCCTACATCGGCTCGGGAGCACCTCCGTGGTTATGGGGGGGCGCCAGTTCTGGTTGTCTTTTCCACTCCACTGGTTTTGTGTGCATAGAACCCCACCACATGCGACTGCACGAAGACCAGGGCCAGTTAGTTAGTTGTTTTTGGAGGATAGTGGGGTGTGGCTCCTGTCCTTGACCCAGGCTGACAGCAGGTGAGTTGTGTATTTTTGTAATAGTTGTATTGGTTGAGGAAAATGTCTTCCATTCTGAGTAGTTTTGTTCAAGCTCCTTCAGAGGGAGCCTTAGAGTTGTGTACTAAGGAGCAGTTAATTGAAATTGCTGAAAATTATCAGATTGAGATTGTTGATAAAATTTTTTAAGAGACTGTTAAAACTAAAACTAAATTAAAGCAGGGTCTTAAGGAAATAGGTGTTTTTCGGGGTCAGTCTGCTCGTAGTGAGGGTACAAGTTTTCAGTCTAGTCCTTCATTAACTTTTGAGCAGCAGCGGGAGCTGTTGCAAATGCAGTTGGAGATAGCATTTCTCAATCGCGCTAATAGACCAGAAGAATTACCACAGTTTGATTTTTCACAGAATCTTCGTTTGTTGCCTAAATTTGATGAGTCAGATCCAGACACATACTTTGTTTTATTTCAGCGTATTGTGGAAGCCAGAGCTTGGTCTGATTTGGACATGACTATGTTGTTGCAATGTGTAAAGCACGTGAGGCTTTTGCAGCACTGAGTGTAGCTGACTGTAAAATGTATGCTAAAGTTAAATCAGCAGTTCTGAAGGTCTACGAGCTTGTGCCAGAGGCATATCGTCAACGTTTTCGTTACAGGAAAAAGCTAGATTCACAAACCTATTCTGAGTTTGTTCGTGATTTGACTTCTGCATTTAATCGTTGGTGTACAGCTTCTGAAGTTAGTACTTTTGAGGATCTGTCTAATTTGATTGTGTTAGAACAGTTCAACAATTGTGTGTCTGACCGGGTTGCTACATACATGAATGAACGTAAAGTTAAGTCTCCTATGTGATGCAGCAATCCTTGCAGATGAGTACAGGCTAACACATAAAAGCCATTTTGAGTCAAACAGTGACATGTACCATAAAAATAACTTTACTTCTAGGAATAGTAGGTCACCTTTTTTTGGAGCTTCTTTCCAAAGGCCTCAGCAGAAGTTTGGCTCTGGAGGACTTAAACCACCGGTTAATGCTAATACCTGTCGCTACTGTTTAGTTGAAGGACATTGGAAGAAAGATTGTCCTCTACTTAAATAAAAAAGTCAGGTCTAGTTAAACCTTCTGTGATGACAGCTCCTGTTTCAGCCTCTGACCACCAGGGTGAGTTTTTACAGCCACTAGTTTAGTTTGATTCTCAGTCTTCTCACTGTGATTTTTCAGCCTTTATTTCAGATGGTGTAGTGTCCCTGGTAGATGGCAACCGAAATGTTTCAATCAAGATCTTAAGAGACACTGGAGTTTTAGATTATTTTATTCTGGAATCTGTTTTGCCGTTCTCTAAGGAGTCTGATACTGGCAGTTGTGTATTGGTACGTGGTATGGGTTTAGCTCCATTCTCTTCTCCTTTACATGAAGTTACCCTAAAATGTGGTCTGGTAGAGGGTGATGTAGATGTTGGGGTTAGACCCCAGTTGCCAGTAGAGGGAGTCCACATGATTTTGGGGAATGACTTGGCAGGTAGTAAGGTGTGGGCAGATGGCAAACTAAACATCTTTACGAAGCTACCTTCAGTGTCCCCAGCAAGGGTATCTCCAGATAGCAACTGTGTATCTCCTGAGGTATTTCCAGTTTGTGCTGTTACCCGCGCTGCCTCTCGTAATAAGGTTGAGAGTAAGCCAGAAAGTCTTCAGTTGCCAGTCAAACTCCAGACAGAACAGTTGACTAGTTCTAGAGATTCATTGATGGCTGAGCAAAAGGCCGATACTACCTTGGCTGATCTGTTTGATAAAGTTGTTCCTGATTCAGTGGTGAGGAATAGTGCTCAGTGTTATTTTCTTCTTGATGGGCTGTTGGTTAGGAAATGGGTTCCACACTATGATCAGGGTCTAGGAGAACCAGTCTTTCAAATAATTGTACCTACTACTTTGTGAAATAAAGTGTTGCAGACGTGACGTGGCAGGTCATATGGGTGTTCGTAAAACTTATGATTGCATACTCCGTTATTTTTTCTGGCCACGTTTAAAGCGGGATGTATCTCAGTTTATTAAAACTTGTGATACATGTCAGCGCACAAGCAAGCCAAACCAGGTTGTAAAGCCAGCACCTTTGTATCCAATACCAGCCGTAGGGCAACCTTTTGAGCATCTTATTATCGATTGTGTTGGGCCTTTACCACGGTCCAAGTCAGGTCATAGCTACTTATTAACTGTTATGTGTCAAGCAACTAGATATCCGGCAGCGTTTTCCTTGCGTACCGTAACTTCAAAATCAGTAGTTAAAGCGTTAACTCAATTCATATCAACATTTGGGATTCCAAAAATCATCCAGTCAGATCAGGGGTCTAACTTTACCTCCCATTTATTTGCTCAGGTTCTCAAACAGCTTAAAGTTAAACACAGTAAGTCTACTGCGTACCATGCTCAGAGTCAGGGAGCTTTGGAATGTTTTCATCAAACTTTAAAATCCTTGCTTCGTGCATACTGTACAGAACTGTCTGCAGATTGGGAGGAGGGGTTACCTTGGCTGTTACCAGCTGCTCATGAAGTAGTGCAGGAAAGCACAGGGTTTAGCCCAAATGTTTGGTCATAAGGTGCGTGGGCCTTTAGCAGTGCTACAAGATGGTTATTTGCCTGAGGAACCACCTCGGAACCTTATTGACTATGTAAATGGTTTTAGGTTGAAGTTGTATAGGGCTGGTGAACTGGTGAAAGAAACTAAAATGTTCTCAACAGAAAATGAAACTGAAATATGACGGACAGGCTGAGCTGCGTGAGTTTAGTCCCGGTGATCGTGTACTTGCTCTTTTGCCTCTTGTAAGTTCACCTTTTCAGGCAAAATACTGTGGTCCTTTCACTGTGTTGCGCAGTGTCAGATTTGAACTTTCTTATTGAAACCCATGGTCATAGGAATTCCTCTAAATTTTGCCATGTGAACCTGTTAAAATGTTATCACTCCTGTGATCTAAGCAAAGTGGAAGGCACTCCAGTGGTGAGGTCAGCGTTGACTGCTGCTCCAGTCACTGCATCTTGTGGCTTTAACTTTGTGGAGGGGGGAGAAGAGGAGGTAGTTAGGGTTTCGGATGAGGTCTTGCAAGGTCGGTTGAAAAACTCCTAGACTTTGCAAAACCTTGGGGTTTTGGTAGATCATTTAGACTCTGAGAAACGTGATGAATTGGTAGCTCTTATTAGAAGCGACCTTGTTTTGTTTTCTGACACTCTATCGAAAACCCACTTAATTAAGCATGACATAGACATCGGAGATGCTAAGCCTATTAAACAGAGATTTTATCGTGTATCTCAGGAGAAGAGGGTGCAATTGGAAACAGAGGTGCAGTATATGTTGGACAATGGTATTGTGGAGCCATGTTATTCAAATTGGGCTTCACCCTGTCTTCTGGTCAAAAAGTCTGATTCCACTTTCAGACCTTGCACTGATTATAGAAAGTTAACAATGTTACGAAAGCAGACCTTTACCCTCTTCCTAGGATGGAGGACTGTATTGATCAAGTTGGGTCAGCAAAGTATGTTAGCAAATTTGATCTTTTAAAGGGATATTGGCAAGTACCTCTTCCCAAAAGAGCTTGTGAGATTGCTGCCTTTATAACTCCATCTGGTTTGTTCTCTTATACAGTGATGCCCTTCGGGTTGCAGAATACTCCAGCCACCTTCCAGAGGCTGATGAATCGGGTGGTCTCAGGTCTGGAAGGGTGTGCCGTGTATTTGGACGATGTGGTCGTCTACTCAGACTCTTGGGAGGAGCATGTCTGTAGAGTGCAAGCCCTGATCGAAAGACTGGTGTGGGCCAGGTTGACTATCAATTTGGCAAAGTGTGAGTTTGCCAAAGCTACAGTCACATAGTTAGGCAAGGTTGTTGGTCAGGGTGTTGTCTGTCCCGTGGAAGCCAAGGTTCAGGCTGTGAAGCAGTTCCCACAGCCCTCCACAAAGAAAGAAATGATGCACTTCCTGGGTATGGCGGGATACTACCGTGCTTTCTGTAAAAAAAATGTGGTAGTAGTGTCCCCCCTGACCAATCTGTTGAAGGCCAAGGCTGAATTTATCTGATCCACCCAGTGTCAAGAGGCATTTGATGCAGTTAAGGCTATTTTGTGTTTGTCACCCGTGTTGGCAGAACCAAATTTTGGGAAACCTTTCAAATTGCAGGTAGACGCCAGTGAAATCGGTGCTGGGGCTGTGCTTCTCCAGGAAAATGATGACAATGTTGTGTGTCCAGTCAGTTTCTTTTCCCGGAAATGTAATAAGTATCAGCAAAACTATTCTGTAATTGAAAAGGAGGCTTTAGGTCTCATTTGGGCTTTACATCACTTCGAGGTCTATGTTGGTTCTGGTTTAACCCCTTTAACTGTGTTCACGGACCACAACCCCTTATTTTTCTGAAGTCCCTGCAAAATCCCAACCAGCGCCTGATGCGTTGGGCTTTGTTCTTGCAACCATTCAACCTTGATATTAGACACATTAGGGGTAAGGATAATATTATTGCTGAAGCGCTGTCCCGTGCTCCTTTAGCCTAGTTTGTATTTTCTCTCTGCTGACCCCGGCGGGCTGTCTGCGCCTCTTTCCTCTTAATTTGCTCCCCAGGTACCAGGGCTGCTCAGTTTGAGGACGGACAGTCAGCTAGGGGACACGGGGCTACTGCTAGCAGCCGGGACTGGTATCCGTTTTTTTAGTTTTTTGGGGAATTTTGGATTGTTTTGAATATGTTGGGTCGTAATTTGGATTGAGGGTGGGACCCTCATTTTAAGGAGGGGGGTGTCACGGCTCCTCCTCTGCAGTGCAAGGGCGGTTCCTCCTGCAGGCAGAGGAGGGTCATTAGTGATTGGAGCTGGCGTGATTGGAGCCACCTGAGCTCAGGGTATTTAAACTGCTTCACTAACCTCTCTCTCTCTCTCTCTCTCCCTGCTCCTCCAGGTATGATCCTGTTTTGTTTGTTCCTTTGTAGTTTTATGTAGTTTCCACTCAGTCATGTCATGTTCACACACACATATTCACGCATCTATGCACCTTACATACACCCTACATTATGGCATTTCCACACCTCATTCCTTTTTCCTTTGTTTAAAGTTAATAGTTTTGTTTACAATAAAGAACCTTTTGAATTGGCCTATACCTGTTGTTGATGTCCCCTCATTTTTACCACAGGCTATGAGCCGGCCTGTGACACTAGGTGACGCGGTTAGTTTCATATTGTGGTAGCTAGGTGACGCGATTAGTTTCATATTGTGGTAGCTAGGTGACGCGATTAGTTTCATATTGTGGTAGCTAGGTGACGCGGTTAGTTTAATATTGTGGTAGCTAGGTGACGCAATTAGTTTCATATTGTGGTAGCTAGATGACGCGGTTAGTTTAATATTGTGGTAGCTAGGTGACGCGGTTAGTTTCATATTGTGGTAGCTAGGTGACGCGGTTAGTTTCATATTGTGGTAGCTAGGTGACGCGGTTAGTTTCATATTGTGGTAGCTAGGTGACGCGGTTAGTTTTCATATTGTGGTAGCTAGGTGACGCGATTAGTTTCATATTGTGGTAGCTAGGGTGACGCGGTTAGTTTAATATTGTGGTAGCTAGGTGACGCGGTTAGTTTCATATTGTGGTAGCTAGGTGACGCGGTTAGTTTCAAATTGTGGTAGCTAGGTGACGCGGTTAGTTTAATATTGTGGTAGCTAGGTGACGCGGTTAGTTTTAATATTGTGGTAGCTAGGTGACGCGGTTAGTTTCATATTGTGGTAGCTAGGTGACGCGGTTAGTTTTAATATTGTGGTAGCTAGGTGACGCGGTTAGTTTCATATTGTGGTAGCTAGGTGACGTGGTTAGTTTTAATATTGTGGTAGCTAGGTGACGCGGTTAGTTTTAATATTGTGGTAGCTAGGTGACGCGGTTAGTTTTAATATTGTGGTAGCTAGGTGACGCGGTTAGTTTCATATTGTGGTAGCTAGGTGACGCGGTTAGTTTCATATTGTGGTAGCTAGGTGACGCGGTTAGTTTTAATATTGTGGTAGCTAGGTGACGCGGTTAGTTTCATATTGTGGTAGCTAGGTGACGCGGTTAGTTTCATATTGTGGTAGCTAGGTGACGCGGTTAGTTTTAATATTGTGGTAGCTAGGTGACGCGGTTAGTTTTAATATTGTGGTAGCTAGGTGACGCGGTTAGTTTTAATATTGTGGTAGCTAGGTGACGCGGTTAGTTTAATATTGTGGTAGCTAGGTGACATGGTTAGTTTCATATTGTGGTAGCTAGGTGATGCGGTTAGTTTAATATTGTGGTAGCTAGGTGACGCGGTTAGTTTTAATATTGTGGTAGCTAGGTGACGCGGTTAGTTTTAATATTGTGGTAGCTAGGTGACGCGGTTAGTTTAATATTGTGGTAGCTAGGTGACATGGTTAGTTTCATATTGTGGTAGCTAGGTGACGCGGTTAGTCTAATATTGTGTTAGCTAGGTGACGCGGTTAGTTTTAATATTGTGGTAGCTAGGTGACGCGGTTAGTTTAATATTGTGGTAGCTAGGTGACGCGGTTAGTTTCATATTGTGGTAGCTAGGTGATCCCGTTAGTTTTAATATTGTGGTAGCTAGGTGACGCGGTTAGTTTCATATTGTGGTAGCTAGGTGACGCGGTTAGTTTCATATTGTGGTAGCTAGGTGATGCCGTTAATTTCATATTGTGGTAGCTAGGTGATGCCGTTAGTTTCATATTGTGGTAGCTAGGTGATTATGTATGTGCTTGGTATTTTAATTGACATTCCTTTGACATTTTCCAAGTTTGGTGAATCTGTGACCAGCAGTGAATTTGTATATAATCCCATTCTAGTTGGCTGATGTTGAATATTTATTAAATAACTAAAAGGTAAACAATTTCTAGGAATCCCATGTTGTAACCCATTAATAGAGATTAGTTTAGGGATACATTTGAATGTCTGACATTACAGACCAATTTTGAGTAATTGTATTTTTTTATTTTTATATTTTAGACACTTAAGACACTTAACCCTAATTGCTCCTGTAAATCGCTCTGGATAAGTGCCTTGGTCAAGGACATATCGACAGATTTTTCACCTAGTCGGCTCAGGGATTCAAACCAGCGACCTTTCGGCTACTGGCCCAACACTCTTAACTGCTAGGCTACCTGCCACTGTGGAAAATGGAAAAAGGATCAAATATAAATCCCTGGAGTGATATCTGAATGTCCTACCTCCTCCTGGGTCTTCAGAAAGAGAGACATTACACTTTGTAATGGTTGGTTTTTCTGTGATTTAATAAATAATTTGAGGTCTGGAGTCAGTATTTAAATCATCACGGTATGAAAATACTAAGTAGTTTAATATGATGATCCACACAACGTGTGGTTGTTTGGTATATTCACATGTTTCTTTGTACGCTCACCTCGCAGTTATGTTTAACAGCCTGCTGTTTGAAAGAAGTCCCTAATCATTCACACTGTGTGTGTGTGTACAGGCATGCTCTCAGAGGGCTCTCATATGAGTGTCTTTTTGGAAGAGCCCCGCTCCAGTGATGATAATGAGCCCTGTGGGTGAGGAGGAGGGGGGTAATGGGCATATTAATGCTGTCAGCCCCTCAAACTCACAAGCACACACAAATGTTTGCGCACACACACACACACACACACACACACACACACACACACACACACACACACACACACACACACACACACACACACACACACACACACACACACACACACACACACACACACACACACAAAAAAGTAGGCCTACACCATACCACTGAGACAATGGTGGTGTTTACTAAGAAACTGTTGGCCTTTAGATTTGGGGCGAGGGCCAAACAAAGCAGTAACAAAACAGTCCAATGCAAATAAACCAGTGGAAGACATCAGAAAGCCTGACTGAAAATGTGTCTTGAGTCTATAACAATACTATATTCCTCCCTCACCATTAGCCACCAATCCCCCATTCCTCTCCTGTCTTCTCCAGATATCTCTATTTTTTCCCCCTCTCCATCTCTTCTCATCTTTTTCCTTCTCTCTCCCAGGCTGTAGATAACAAAGCCCAGGGTTATGTTTCTGATGGTCTGTTGTGGCTTTTTTGACCCTTCCTCTAGGTGTTCATAACAGACCGTTATCCTGAACAGAGGTCTGGAACTACCAAGGTGTTCATAACAGACCGTTATCCTGAACAGAGGTCTGGAACTACCAAGGTGTTCACAACAGACCCCTATCCTGAACAGAGGTCTGGAACTACCAAGGTGTTCATAACAGACCGTTATCCTGAACAGAGGTCTGGAACTACCAAGGTGTTCATAACAGACCGTTATCCTGAACAGAGGTCTGGAACTACCAAGGTGTTCATAACAGACCGTTATCCTGAACAGAGGTCTGGAACTACCAAGGTGTTCATAACAGACCGTTATCCTGAACAGAGGTCTGGAACTACCAAGGTGTTCATAACAGACCCCTATCCTGAACAGTAGGTCTGGAACTACCAAGGTGTTCATAACAGACCCCTATCCTGAACAGAGGTCTGGAACTATACCAGACTTTCATACGAGCCCCCTATCCTGAACAGAGGTCTGGAACTACCAAGGTGTTCATAACAGACCCCTATCCTGAACAGAGGTCTGGAACTACCAAGGTGTTCACAACAGACCCCTATCCTGAACAGAGGTCTGGAACTACCAAGACTTTCATAACAGACCGTTATCCTGAACAAAGGTCTGGAACTACCAAGGCGTTCACAACAGACCCCTATCCTGAACAGAGGTCTGGAACTACCAAGACTTTCATAACAGACCGTTATCCTGAACAGAGGTCTGGAACTACCAAGGTGTTCATAACAGACCGTTATCCTGAACAGAGGTCTGGAACTACCAAGGTATTCATAACAGACCGTTATCCTGAACAGAGGTCTGGAACTACCAAGGTGTTCATAACAGACCGTTATCCTGAACAGAGGTCTGGAACTACCAAGGTGTTCATAACAGACCCCTATCCTGAACAGAGGTCTGGAACTACCAAGATTTTCATAACAGACCGGTATCCTGAACAGAGGTCTGGAACTACCAAGGTGTTCATAACAGACCGTTATCCTGAACAGAGGTCTGTAACGACCAGGTGTTCATAACAGACCCCTATCCTGAACAGAGGTCTGGAACTACCAAGACTTTCATAACAGACCCCCCTATCCTGAACAGAGGTCTGGAACTACCAAGACTTTCATAACAGACCGTTATCCTGAACAGAGATCTGGAACTGACCAATGTGTTCATAACAGACGTTATCCTGAACAGAGGTCTGGAACTACCAGACTTTCATAACAGACCCCTATCCTGAACAGAGGTCTGGAACTACCAAGACTTTCATAACAGACCCCTATCCTGAACAGAGGTCTGGAACTACCAAGGTGTTCATAACAGACCCCTATCCTGAACAGAGGTCTGGAACTACCAAGACTTTCATAACAGACCGGTTATCTGAACAGATAATCTGTGAACTACCAGTGTTCATAACACACCGTTATCCGGAACAGAGGTCCTGAACTACCAGAGGTGTTCATAACAGACCCCTATCCTGAACAGAGGTCTGGAACTACCAAGAATTTCATAACAGCCAGTTATCCGTGAACAGAGGTCTGGAACTACCAAGGTGTTCATAACAGACCGTTATCCTGAACAGAGTTCTGGAACTACCAAGACTTTCATAACAACCGTTATCCTGAACAGAGGTCTGGAACTACCAAGAGTGTTCATAACAGACTGTTATCCTGAACAGAGTCTGCAACTACCAGGTGTTCATAACAGACCCCTATCCTGAACAGAGGTCTGGAACTACCAAGGTGTTCATACAGACCGTTTCCTGAACAGAGGTCTGGAACTACCAAGGTGTTCATAACAGACCGTTTCCTGAAAGAGGTTCTGGAACTACCGAAGACTTTGCATAACAGACCCCTATCCTGAAAAGAGGTCTGGAACTACCAAGACTTTCATAACAGACCCCTATCCTGACAGAGGTCTGGAACACCAAGACGTTCAATAACAGACCCCTATCCTGAACAGAGGTCTGGAACTACCAAGGTGTTCACAACAGACCCCTATCCTGAACAGAGGTCTGGAACTACCAAGACGTTCATAACAGACCGTTATCCTGAACATAGGGTCTGGAATCTGCCCGCACAACATTACGCATACATGTATTTCATCTGCGTAATACACGTTATTATCTTTCCAATTATATATGTCAAGTTATTTGGTCAAGACATGTTGTATGTGTCAGATAGGCTGTATTAAATAAGGTTAAAGCTCCTCAGTGAAGAGACAGATGAAGAACCTCAGATCTTGGCGCTAGCTCCAGCCAAATAATGGTTCTGCTGAATCGAAGCCACAGTGACCAGACAGTGAGGGAAAAAAGTATTTGATCCCCTGCTGATTTTGTACGTTTGCCCACTGACAAAGAAATGATCAGTCTATAATTTTATGGTAGGTATTTATTTGAACAGGTGAGAGACAGAAAAAAAACGCATGTCAAAAAATGTTATAAATTGATTTGCATTTTAATGAGGTAAATAAGTATTTGACCCCCCCCTCAATCAGAAAGATTTCTGGCTCCCAGGTGTCTTTTATACAGGTAACACGAGCTGAGATTAGGAGCAACACTTAAAGGGAGTGCTCCTAATCTCAGTTTGGAGGATCTTGTCAACGATCTCAAGGCAGCTGGGACCATGGTCACCAAGAAAACAATTGGTAACACACTACGCCGTGAAGGACTGAAATCCTGCAGCGCCCGCAAGGTCCCCCTGCTCAAGAAAGCACGTCTGAAGTTTGCCAGTGAACATCTGAATGATTCAGAGGAGAACTGGGTGAAAGTGTTGTGGTCAGATGAGACCAAAATGGAGCTCTTTGGCATCAACTCAACTTGCTGTGTTTGTAGGAGGAGGAATGCTGCCTATGACCCCAAGAACCTCATCCCCACCGTCAAACATGGAGGTGGAAACATTATGCTCTGGGGGTGTTTTTCTGCTAAGGGGACAGGACAACTTCACTGCATCAAAGGGACGATGGACGGGGCCATGTACCGTCATATCTTGGGTTTGCGTGTGTTAAGTTTTTGACGACAAAGTCTGAAGTGGAGGTATCAATCCTTTATATGTCACTTGTGGAGAGATCTCAATACTGAAAGAAGTCAGAATGACCCTGTATCTCTCCCTTATAGGACTTTACTCAGGACTTATAGGACTTTACTCAGGATGACCCTGTATCTCTCCCTTATAGGACTTTACTCAGAATGACCCTGTATCTCTCCTTATAGGACTTTACTCAGATGACCCTGTATCTCTCCCTTATAGGACTTTACTCAGGATGACCCTGTATCTCTCCCTTATAGGACTTTACCTCAGATGACCCTGATCTCTCCCTTATAGGACTTTACTCAGAATAACTCTGTATCTCTCCCTTATAGGACTTTACTCCATCTAGTGGAGAAAAGATGGAAGTGCATCTCAGACTGTCTTACAATTTTACCCGTCTGTACATCATGAGTTTAACACTCCCGCCTATTATGGAAAGCCCTGTCTATACATCATGAGTTGTTATGTGGCCATACAAGGCGGTGTAGATAGTGACTCCTCCAATATGACATGCACAATTAGGGAGAGGAACTTTAGTGGCAAAACATTTCATGGAGAAGCCATAAACCCAGTGAGTTGGTATTGATTATTTTCTGTCTGCTGTGGAGAAATGAAGTCATTTTGGACCTTGTTCAGAGGGGACTTGGGTTCAGTTTCAATAAAGCTTCTACCCACGATTCATTTATTCCCTCTAACTCCATTTATTTACCTAGGAGGATAACCTGAAACTTTCCTTGCATATGATCTAACTACAGAAGTGCTTGATTAGATTCCAAAAGCATGTGATCAGGATACATCAGGTTAGTTTTGTTACATTGCAAAATAAAAAATTCTATCAAAATCTATTTCTGTATGAGAGAGAAACGTTGTCTAGACCCTTTTGGACAATCTACATCTTCCTCTATCTCTCTATCTCTCTAGCCCTCCCTCCCTCCCTCTATCCATCCATCCTTCCCTCCCTCTATGCATCCATCCCTCTATGCATCCATCCCTCTATGCATCCATCCCTCTATGCATCCATCCCTCTATGCATCCATCCCTCTATGCATCCATCCCTCTATGCATCCATCCCTCTATGCATCCATCCCTCTATGCATCCATCCCTCTATGCATCCATCCCTCTATGCATTCATCCCTCTATGCATTCATCCCTCATCTCTCTATCCATCCCTCATCTCTCTATGCATCCATCCCTCTATGCATTCATCCCTCATCTCTCTATCCATCCCTCTATGCATCCATCTCTCTATCCATCCCTCATCTCTCTATGCATCCA